>NC_023753.2:25133898-25378201 GCF_000499845.2 Phaseolus vulgaris | reverse complement strand
AACCTCTGAGGAAATCCACTAAGCAATCACACCTTGATCTCTTACACCACAACCAAGAAAGTGACCTTGAACACCTCAAGACACACACTCTTCTTGGACAACACACCAACACTAAGATTGCTGATCTTGATCCCTTTAAGAACACACAGCCAATCTCAGTAAACATAGAAACGAAACTTGTTCAATAAAACATAGAACACACAAACAATCGGTTGTTTCCTCGAATCAATCGGTTGTTTTGGTTCTAACAGTTCAACCATTTGAAAAACAGTTTTCAATCTTTTCTCAAAACATCTAAGTATAAAAAATCGGTTGTTTCGACAAAACAATCGGTTGTTTTAACTTAGTTTGAAAAACATTTTTCTTTCACAAAGATTGAGAATGCCTATGCTTTAGATTCGATCAAGGGATGGATTACACAAACTACCCCAGAACTAAACTAAAACAGCACAGCAACAGCAAGCACAACCAAGGCTTCAACATCCTTCAAAGGGTTTGGATTCTTCAAAGCTTGAACACCACTTGGTTCAACAATCTCCCCCTATTTGATGAAGACAAATCCCTGATGCTTGTGTTGTACCTGATTGAATCTGAAGCAGTTCCTGCAAGATACAGTTTTGAACAAAGCATAGAACTTCTGATATTTGGTTAGCACAGATATAAGAATTAAAGTTCAGAGCAAATTATCAGAAACAAATATAAGAGCAAAAACCTATAAGGTTTTACTTATCCAAACTTGTTTTAACAACTAAAAAACAGAAATTTAAACACATCATATATATCTCCCCCTATTTGTCTTCACAAATAGACAAAGAGAAGAGATAAAACAAGATATTATTTTGATTACATCAGAATTAAAGCAACAACAATAGAAAGAAAGAGAATTTTAAAAACCAGATATAACCACTAAAAACAATCGGTTGTTCCGATACATCAACCGGTTGTTTTTCTTCATTCATCATCATCAGCAAACTGAGATTTTGTTCATCTAGAGTCATGAAGCGTGCATCCATGTTGTCAAACCTGTTGTCAATCCTCTGGAAATTGCTTACACAGAAATCATGAAGATTTATTTGATTCTCCGCAAAGCTATCAAGCCTATTTACCATGAGTCTTTCAAAGGGAGACATGGTTTGCATCCTTTCTTCTTGATTTCCAGCACCAACACTTGGTCCAACATCTTGATAATCTTCAGGTAGATCTTCATGTTGAACATCCATATCAGCAGGCTCATCTTGTTCAAGATC
The DNA here is from genome assembly GCF_000499845.2 of Phaseolus vulgaris. NCBI lineage: Eukaryota > Viridiplantae > Streptophyta > Magnoliopsida > Fabales > Fabaceae > Phaseolus > Phaseolus vulgaris. The sequence goes on along the minus strand of NC_023753.2, from coordinate 25,376,954 downwards.
AACAACACCACTAGATGAAGCACCAAGGTCACCATCCTTGCTAATCCATTTGCCACCTACTTTGATAAAACCCATTTTGCTGAGTGATCCATTGTTCAACTCTTGAGTTGACTTGACCAACTCAGATGTTTTCATCTTCAAGGTTCACTTCAAAATAGAGTAGAAATTTAGATACCAAAATAGCATATGGATAGTGATAGTCACTTAACCTCATAGCCTTTTGCATGTGCTCTTTGATGATGTGGATCCAATTGATTTTTATCTTCTTCATGATGCAGAAATATATACCAGATCTTCCTCAGTAAGACAAATGATTACTCCCCCTTGGAGTTAGAATCCAAGTTACAATGAGGGCAAACATCTTTCATCAAGCTTTAGACCTCCAACCGAGCATGTTCTCACTTGAGCATGTTGATTCTTCAAGCAACTCTTGTGTATTGGATTTTGTTAAATCCTTACTACACCAAGGTTTCCCTTGTTGATTCTAAGCCCAGAGAACTTGAGACCAGTAACAGCAGTCCATACTTCATGAGTTATCTCCATTTCTACACCTTTCACATGAAAACTAGATTGTTTCCCTCAAAACTTTACCAAATCTGGGTAAATGTTTCCCTTCATCTCTAGGAACTTTCTGAGAGGTTGATCTTTGAGGCAACCTCCTTACATTATCAAGCTTTTGACTTTTCAGCCATCAAGCACACAACCTTGGGTTGTTTATCTTTTTGATACTTGTTTCATACCTATACCTCTCATAAGATCATTGTCTCCAGTGCACCAGATTTTATAGCAGAAAAAGAATAAATAGCATTCAATGATATGTGTGGGGTACCAGATTTTCAGAGAGAGGACTTGACTCTGCCCTGCATAGAAAACGTCAGAAAAAGATGAAATCACTGGTCTTCACATGTGATTTTGACTTAGTCATTTAAGGCTCTTGAATTTCCAAGATTTTGGAATATTTCCTTTATGACAATTGTAACTTCTCTCTAACATGATCAGCTTTCAACCAGATTCTTTGACCAAGATTCTCTCTTTGAATTGATCTGCAACAGATAGAAATTTAAAATAGCAATAAAAAAGATTTCTTCATAGTGCTGTCAGACCCAAAACAATCGGTTGTTTTGAAGAACATCGGTTGTTTTTTCTGCAGCAGTTAAACTGATTTTGAATTTTACCATGAGCAGAAGAGTTCAAGCAGATGACATTAAGCAATTTAAAGATTTTTAACCATGTGAAGAACTTTTAAAATAGAATTAAGAACAGAGAAAGGAAGGTCTTATCCTTTATGTTATTTTATCAATGAGCGATGTGCTTTATGATCAAGAAGCCTCTTTTCACTGTTGAGGACCTTTGGACAGATGCAGAACATTGATTCAGCTTCAATGATTGTCTTTTTCTTCCAAAAACTTGATCACATGACTTAGTTCTTCACACTTCTTTTAGAAATCCTGCATAGCATGAGTTCAAGCAACAGATTTGGTCCCTTCACAATGTGGGTCCAATAGATTTCTTTTTCTCATTTGGAACCTCACATCCTTTCGGAATCCATTTCATGTAGCCTCTAAAACAGAGAATTTTCTTATTTGCAGAATCTAACCGAATGGCCCTTTTTCATGCAATAAAAGCATGTAAAACCGGTTGTTTCGATTTAACAATCGGTTTTTTTCACTGGCTTTCTTGATTTTTTTTTAAACTTATCTTGTTGGTTTTGTGGATTGAACCCAAACCAGCCTTTCCAAAAACACAGCTTTGAGATGCCAAGAATTCTCAAAGTTAGATTTCCCTTTGAAAGCTTGTCCACAGTTTTCACAAGATAGTGAACCTTTTCTCAAGATTTTCACAATTTTCGCAAATGAGAGTGTCACACTTACAAGAGGCATTTTTGAAATAGTTTTCCAGATTTTGAAATCATTTTTAGATTTTTCAATCTCATTTCAAGTGATTTCACTCTTTTTTCCAGCCAGTTGTTAAGTTCTTTCAATCGGTGTTTGAAAGAATCAATCGATTAGCTTCATCATGAGTTTCTTTGAAAAGCTTCAAGTAATTCACTGTAATTTTGTTCATTCAGGAAGCACATGAACTTACCTCACTTGAGCTGCAAGATTCATCATCATCATCTACAACAAACAAGCAGATGTTTGCTTTTCTCATCTTCACTGATGAGACACCTCATTTTCATCCAAGCTATGTAGGCTCTCTTTGTCTTGCCTTTCTTTCCTTTAGCTAGGCTTTTTCTCCTTGATCTTGTTTGGACAATCTGCCTTTATATGACCTTGCTCACCACAACCAAAACAAGTATAGTTATTGGAATTAAGATCATTGGATTTCTTGTTTCCATACCTATCTTTGTTGTTGTCTTTGTTGCGGTTTCTCTTTAGGAATTTGCTGAACTTCTTGACAGCAAGCTAAGGTTTTCCTCATCACTATCATCACTGGATTCTTGTTTTCCTTTGTGCTTGGAAGCTTTTAAGGCTATGCTCCTTCTGTGCTTGTCTTCACTCTCTTGAACATTGAGTCTATTCATCTTTAACTCATGTTCCCTAAGCTTCCAAACAAAGAAGCAACACTTAATGATGTTAGATCTTTAGATTCGGAAATAGCAGTTACCTTGGTTGCCATGCTCTATCAAGACATTTCAAGATCTTGATGTTTAGCTCTTCCTTATCCAAGGTCTTGTCAAGACTCATGAGATGATTGATGATGTGCGTGAATCTTTTCTGCACCTCAACATTGTTTCTCCCTTTAAGCATTCTGAACATCTCATACTCTTGGATTAGAGCATGCTGTTGAAGATGGTTGCTGCCCCTTCAAGATTGTGTTGATGAAGACTTATGTGTAGTGTTTGATGAAGACTTGTATGTACTTTCATGTAATTTTCCTTTGCTTTAAGTATGTCTTAGTTAGTGCTTAGAGGTTGTCTAAGAGTAGCTTTTACTGAGTAACTCACCTCATAACCACTGGCATGTGATAAGAACAAGCATAAGTTTTCTAAAACTGTTTTTCACATGTTTTACACAAAACACGTTTTACTGAATAAAAATAAATCTGTTCTTTTCTAAATAAACAGATTCATTTGTTCACTGATGCCTTGGCTAAAGTTTTGTAAAAATTTGATTTGTGCATCAGGTATTTTGACTAAGTCTTCTTCTTTTCAAAACGATTGAGTTTCAAACAGTTAAACTTCCTCTGTTTTCGTTTTGAAAAATAAATCTGTTCATCTGTAAATGAATAGATTCTTTTCTGCCTCTGGTGCCATATCATACTTAAACGTTTTTCAGTTTTATCTCAGCACCAGAATGGTTGACTAAGTCTCCTCTCTTAACAAACTCTCTAACTGCTTTTGAAAATAAATCAGTTCATTTTATTTTCAATCTGTTCATTTTATAACAGCTTTAACTGTTTTCAAAATTTTGTTATAAGCTGGCTTTCTATAAAATGCAAACTTGTTTCTGAGCTTAATAACGATTCAAACAGTTCATACATTTGCAAAAACAAGTTTTGACAGCAGAGAGTTAAGTGTTTTCAAAGGATTAGCATTTGTTCTTCAAAGATTTCAAAAATCACAAAGTGCTTGTTCTTGGTTTGGTTCCAAAAGCTTGGTGTGAGGTGCAGCTACTGTTCTAGCAATCTTGCCTACTGGTTTAAGGCAGATCTGTGTATCCTCAATCAGGTGTAGTCGTTTCACATCTCTTTCTTGTAATAGTTTGGTTGAACCCTCTTCTTGATAGGTGTTCTTGAAGAGTGGGTGTGTGTGTATGCTGAAATAGGTTTTTTCAGCAAGAGTACCTAAGTTCTTGTAGGTTTCAAGAACAGTGGGAATTGTACTGGGTTGTACAGTGTGTTAGTGAATTCCACCTGTTGTTGGTGAAGACTGGATGTAGCTCAGGTTGAGTGAACCAGTATAATTGTTTGTGTTCATTCTCTCCCTCACTCTGCAATTTCGTTTCTGCATAATTGATAAAACAGCAAAGAAATAAATCTGTTCAATTGAAAATAAATCTGTTCTTTCTGGGCACTGTGCATACTGTTCTTGATTTCTGAAAAGGTGTTTGAATCTGATAAGAACATACATAATCTGCTAAAACCATTGGAACAGATTGACTGTGATAGGCTGTTCAAGAAATTGTCAATGCTATTAATTGAACCTTAAACAAATTGCTTAAAGTTGAAGCTTGCTGTTTTGTGATTCATTGTTCTTAATTTCTGGAAAATTTCTTGACATCAAGAAGAACACTCATAGTCTGTTAAAAGTCACAGGAACAGCTTGTTTGCAAAGGTCACTCAATTAACTAGCATGCTATCAATTGAACCTTAATCACTTGCTTGAAATTGAAGCTTGCTGTTTTTGTGTTTCACTGTTTTTCAAATCTGATATCTGTGTGTGCTGCTGGAAATCCTCACTGCATAGTCTTGTGATTAGCTTTGCTGTATTAAAAGCGTTTCAAACAGAAAAAACAGTGCTGAAATAAATCTGTTCATTTTCACATAAATCGATTTATTTTCTATAAAACTGGGTTAAACACTGTTTCTGCGAAGAAGTGTTAAAAGGTCAATTCACCCCCCCTCTTGAACTTTGGCACTATTAAACCCAACACATGCTTCCTAGCTCTCTTCACCTCATTTGTTCCTTCATGAATGACTTCCAAGGTGTCCTACATTTCTTTTGATGATTTGCATTGAGAGACCCTGAAAAACTCATTATAATTTTAAGTAGAGGTTATAATATTTTTGGCAATGCAATCGAATTTGGCCTTTTGCTTTCTGCATCAGTCCATTGAGACCATGGCTTCTCAATGAAAGATCCATCTTTTTCAAACTTTGGGATAAAAGGACCATTTTCAATTGCATCCCAAATTCCTTTGTCAAGTGATTCCATAAATATTTTCATTCTCACTTTCCAAAATTGGTAGTTCAAACCACAAAACAGAGGTGGTCTGTTAATTAAAGCACCTTCCCCAAAAGGTAGTCTATCAACCATTTTAAAAACAGTTTTAGGATCAATTTGAATAACTTTCAAGAACCAAGCTCTTTATGCCGATTGTTAGAATGGATGACTTTAAACTAGAGGGGGGGGGGGGTGAATTGTTTAAAGAGGGTTTTCACAAACTTTTAAGTCAAGAATGAAATTATCTCAAGAAACAATTGATAAGAAATTTAGTTTGCCAAAACAACAATAAAAAACAGCAGTACCAGAAAAACAATCGGTTGTTTATACCAGCAAACAACAAGCAAAACTGAATTTAAAGAGTTAGGGATAGAGAGATTGCACACAGATGTTTATACTGGTTCACTCCAAATCCAGAGCTACATCCAGTCTTCTCAGAAAACCTCTGAGGAAATCCACTAAGCAATCACACCGTGATCACTTACACCACAACCAAGAAAGTGACCTTGAACACCTCAAGACACACACTCTTCTTGGACAACACACCAACACTAAGATTGCTGATCTTGATCCCTTTAAGAACACACAGCCAATCTCAGCAAACACAGAAACGAAACTTGTTCAGTAGAGTACAAGGATTACACTTGTTACAGAAGAAAATCTGAAATCAATACAAGCAGAATCCTATTCCACACACTTTGATCAATCACAAACTCTAAGCAATCTCAACTCTTTGAAAAACTCTTGTTCAAAAACTTATTTTCATAAATCTGTTTTTTTGAATATATTCAAAGATGTTGTTTGTTATCAAATCTTAACAAACTCTTTTATTGCATTTAATGATTGGTCAAAACATTTAAAGACTGGAGCGTAAACAGTTAAATCATTTAAAGCTAAGTCAAAGATAAAACAGTTTTTCTGTTATGGTACCAAAACAAACAATCGGTTGTTTCCTCGAATCAATCGGTTGTTTTGGTTCTAACAGTTCAACCATTTGAAAAACAGTTTTCAATCTTTTCTCAAAACATCTAAGTATAAAAAATCGGTTGTTTCGACAAAACAATCGGTTGTTTTAACTTTAGTTTGAAAAACATTTTTCTTTCACAAAGATTGAGAATGCCTATGCTTTAGATTCGATCAAGGGGTGGATTACAATACTCAAACTACCCTAAAACTAAACTAAAATAGCACGGCAACAACAAGCACAACCAAGGCTTCAACATCCTTAAAATGGTTTGGATTCTTCAAAGCTTGAACACCACTTGGTTCAACATACATATCACCATACAATGTTTTTTATCTTTGTCTTTGAGAAATACACCTACTTAACCACTTGGTTAAGTTAGTGTCCAATGAGAATTTTCCTAAGGTCATCACCATTAACTCCTAAAATCTCAACCTTAAAGTAAAGTGTCACCAAAATGAAAATATCTAAAAATAAACTCACATCACGGTGGGTACCGATTGAGCTAGTCTCAGTATCAACGACCGAATGCCCAGTCAAAAAATGTCATAAATAACAGTTACAACTACCATTGAATGAGTCAATGAATATCTCGAAATATACGGAAACAACTGATTAACTGAAAGATACATGTCCCTGATATCAAGGAACTACTGTGCATCAGTTAATAACTAATGTGCAACCCATCAACATCAAGGCCCATAGGCCAATACTATAAATAGGGTTATCTGTGAAGGAACAAGGTACGTTTTTCACATTCTACTATAATACACCTAAATCATAACACTAACTTGAGCGTCGGAGTGCTATCGCAAGTACCCCCCGATCGACTAAGCATCAGCATTGAAGTAAGGAGACTTGAAGGAATCTGAAGATCACCAACACATCAACAATTGTGCACCTAATCACAGGTACTATCTGAGCCCCTCAGCCTATACATGTACAATTGACGCCCACCGTGGGACCAAGGTATTATTCAATTTTCAGCAGCAAATACCAATCAACAACAATGGTATCAACAAGGAACAACGCTAACAACAACCGTACGTCGAATGAGCACATAACTATGATCCAAGTCCTTCAAGCACAAATGGAGGAACTAAGACAAAAAGGTATTGCGAATCAACTACGTAATGAGGAGGATCAACATCAGCACGAGGAGGAAATGTCCCTTTTGAAATAGCAAAATAAATATCTGTAACAACGACTTGATGGGCATGAAGTGGGAAGAACAATCCCGAGCACCACCAATCCATCAAACCCATCTGGCCTCTCAAACCCACCAAACATCTCACACTCTTCAAAACTCACCAGACTCACCAAAGCTCCAAAAACAATCCTATCCCGGATGATGAGAAAGACCCAAGAGGACATCCGTTCACAGATGAGATAATCGATACACCACTTCCAACCAAATGGAAAGGATTATTCATCAAACTTTATGATGGTTCCACCGACCCGGACAAACACCTAAATGTCTTCAAGACACAAAAGACCTTATAAACAACCAACAAGGTCGTATGGTGTAAGGTCTTCCCTACTTCCCTCAAAGAGGGATCGCTCGAATGGTTCACTAGGCTCCCTCCCAACTCCATGGGAAATTTCAAAGTCCTATCAATGAAGTTTGCTACACAGTATACAACAAGCCGATCACACCACACTTCATCCATGGCCCTCCTTAACGTGAAACAAGAAAAAAGGAGAGTCCTTACGGGCATTCATGGATAGATTCAACAAAAATTGCATGGGTTTCAAAAACTTAATGCCCGAAATAGCAATGCATCACCTTGTCTTGGCGATCCGACCTGACCGATTCACCAAGAGCCTGATCAAGAGACCAACCCAAAATCTCGACCTTGAAACAATCACAAACTCCAAAGAGTGCATATACTTCTAAATGTTATCACTATCACGGAAACTATGACCATACGACTGAAGGGTGTCAGGTGTTGAAAGATAAAATAGAAGAACTTATTCAAGCTGGCTATTTTAAAAAATTCGTCAAGACTGATACCAGCACGTATCGATCCCCACAGAAGGATCAATATCCACCCAGAGGACAAAGAGAATACTATGATCGGTCCAGGCGAGGAGAATCACGTTGACATATGACAACCAACATCCGACGAGACTAAGACAAAGTGAAAGTCCAGTAAGAAGGACGCAGCTACGAAGTGAAAGTCTTGAAAGGAACAATCGGACCAGACATAGGGTCCAAGAGGTTATTAACATTATTTCTGGGTTGGTAGCACTCAGTGTACCTGGACGAGAAGTCAACACAATAGCCAGAGGTTTTGCGCGAGGTGGATGCTCTAACTCAGCTAGAAAGAAGCATCTTCGAGCCATCCATTCAACCCATTCCACTCCAATAGACCTAGCACAGGACGATCCCATGGTAATCAGAATGGAAATAGACAAGTTTGCAATCACTACGGTCCTAGTGGATCAAGGTAGTTCGGTGGATACCTTTACTGGAGCACTTTTAAGAAAATGAGAATTCCTAAAACACAGATTCAGCCGTATGATGAACAAATTTTCGAATTCTCAGGCGAATGAGTGGATACCAGAGGATTTATTGACCTATACACCACATTTGAGGAAGAGGAGAGTCTGAGCAAAACTATAAAGATCAGGTATTTATTGGTCAATGCCAATACATCTTATAACATACTACTCGGACGGTCGTTCACAAATCGTCTAAAGGCAACAATCTCCACCCTCGCCTAACTATGAAGTTTCCATCAATGGCTGAAGATATCATCACGGTCCTTGTAGATCAAAAAGTTGCTCGCGAATGTTATGTCACAAGTCTAAAGGTTGAACCTACCAGACGACTATATAGAGCATCACCACGTGATACAAACCAACAGATAAATAAGGACACAACAAGCACTTCCCAAAAAGGTCAGTCATCTCAACATACAAAGTCAAGTCCCACCAAGTCTCGAGAAAGAATAAGAAAAATAAGAAGCTATAAACCCGAATATAAGAAGTTCTTCCTTTTGGTCTTCTTAAAAAATAGAGTAAGTTTGTAAATAATTTGGACTTACTTTAGGGGTCCAAATAACAAAGATAGGCTAGAATAAGGTGTCTTTAGCATAATAAGGGGTGTAGGTATCATCTTAGCTTGTTCATAGCCCTTTAGGAAAGCAATTTGACCTAGTTTCTAGAAGGATAAGCCTAGGGTGCGGGTTTGACTTAGTCAAAACCTAAGGCTGCCCATTTTTTCCCTTTTCCCATCCTACCCCTCTTGCTTGTTTTTCAAGGCTCCTTCACCTATAAATAGGAGGCCTACCCATTGTATTTTACAGGTTGAATTTGAATGAAGTAAAGAAACTCTGCACAAATTGTGTGAGCTCTTAGTGAGGCTTATGTCCTCATAGGTTTGAGGTCTTATCCTGAGTGATTAGGAAGATCTCAAGTGGCGGCCAACACACTCATCTTGGAGCACATCAACCTCCAAGTGGCGTGACATTTCTCACCCACCATTATGTGTTTGTCTCTTAGTTTCTCTTCTTTGTTGCTCTTGGGTTTCACTCATAATCATGAGTATGGTGCATCATTTGAAAGGCCATGACCACCATTGATGTTACCTTGTGCCAATTTTCAATTCCGCAATTGCATCTCATCTTCACCATATCTTGTTTTTCATCTTTACCTCTGTCAAGTGAACTTTCACACTTACTTAACCACTTGGTTAAGTTCGTGTCAAGTGGGAATCTTCCTTAGGTCCTCACCATTAATTGTTAAAATTCCAATCTTAAGTAAAAGTGTCACCATAAATGAAAACGTCTAAAATAAACTCACATCATGTGGTATTCAGAGCTTTGGTTTTTGAGCTTATCTTGTTTAGAGTTGATTGGCACTTAATTTCTTGCACCTTTATCTTTACATTCAAGTACCTTTAAATTCTTTTCCTTACTTTCAAGCACTTTTTAATTTCAGCCCTTTACTTTCTTGCTTTTAATTTCAGCATTTACCTTTATTCAATAACATTGTTTCACTTTTTGAATGTTCCTTTATGTGTTTTATTGTTCTTGCTTATTTATGTTGAGTCATATGTTCTTTAGTGTTCTAGGATTCCTTATATTTTTTGCCTCTACTTACTTGCTTTTAATTGTGAAAGTTTGTAAGTAATTAGAAACTTGTTTTAGTAGATGTAGATTTAAGTTCCAAACAAAATATTTCAAGTGATCAATTATTTGGAATCCCAAACTATTTATTAAAATTGGAGTTATATGAAAATATGCATGATCAAAACTTTGGACATCTCATTTCCATAATCCAAAAACAAGTATAAAAAAAAAAGTTTGCGCAACAAATTTTGTGTTCAAATCTTTCAAACAGCAACATTTTCAAAATTTTGGGTTCATCTTGATTGGCAAATTGATTTCAACCTTTGTGGAATTTTTATCCTTTTGCTTTGAAAAATTTCTAAAGAAAGTTTCATTGTTAGAAGTTTAGTAAGAGACTTTTTGTGTGACTTTTTCTTGCTTGTCTTCTTTTTCAAGTTTTGTCATAATCTTTTTTCACAAATTTGGTTTAGCTTTCTTGTTTTGTTCTTTTCTTGATTGTCTTTTCAAATTTCTTAAGTTTTGTTGTGGTTCTTTGAGATCAAGTGTGTTTGGCTTTGTCACTTCAACTTGAGAAATTTTCAACACCAAGATAGACCCTTTTGAGAGGATAAAATTCTTTTTTAGTGCTTTGAGTGTTCTCCTCTTGATTTCTTTTCACTAAAAGTGACGCAAACATGAGAGTGTATTCTAACTTCTTTTTCACTAATTGTTTGATTCCTTGTGCAAACATTATGGGTCATTTGTCTTTAGGTGAATCTTCAAAACCGCAATCACATCACAAAGTCCACCTTTTGGGAGAACTTGTGGAGGTCAAGAAGTGAATGGTCCACAAAGATGACGAAATAAGCTAACTAGTAAAAAGATTGCAAAGACTAGAAGAAGCTCAAGCAAGGCAAACTCAAGAAATGAGACGGGAGCCGCCAAGAACAACTAGACATTCTATGCACTATGGGAGTCAAGAACATGATTGGCAAGTGCACAATTTTGACAAACGGCACCATCAACACCAACAAAAACCACAACATTCTTTTGATTTTTTGAAGTTACCTAGTTTTGGTGGGTCCAATGACCCTACTTTGTGTTTAGAATGGGAAGCTAAAGTTGAACATCTCTTTAATGTGTATAAGGTCACGAGGACCAAAAGGTTAGGTTAGCTTCCCTAGGTTTTTTAAACTACGCCATTCAATGGTGGTAACAAACTGTAATGGACATTGGCCTAAACAAGAAGTCAATCGTGGTCTCTTGGTATGATTTGAAAGCATGTATGTGTGTGCGGTTTGTTCCTCCTCCTTATAGGAAAGAATTCTTGTTGAAGCTTCAACGGCTTCATCAAGGACCTAGGACGGTAGACGAATATTTTAAAGATCTAGAAACAACTTTGACTAAGATAAATATGCATGATAGTGAAGAGTCAAAGATCACTAGGTTTGTGAGTGGTTTAAGTGGAGAAATTAAAGATGTTGTAGAATTATATGAGTACTCTTCTTTAAAGAAGTTGATTCACGTAGCCATAAAGGTGGAATCACATATTTGGATGAAAACAACTTTCAAAACTACTCATCATGATGGCTTTTTCAAATCTTCAGGGAAGGATAAAAATAACATTTCTACAACAACTTCTCCTTCCAAATTTTCAAAAGAAACCACTTCTTCCTATAACGTTTTTAAAGATAAACCTTTTACCTCTACCCCTAAGTCACCCACCAAGCCTTCAAGCACAAAATGTTTTAAATGTTTAGGGTTTGGGCACATGTCAACTGTTCAAATAAAAGAACCCCAAAGCTAAAAGAGGAACATCAAGCCCAAATTAGAACCAAAAGTGAAAATGAAAAAGAAAACGAAGGACAAGATAACACGACTATCATCACTTCACCTCAAATGTATTTTTCTTCCTTGTCTTTTTCATTACCTAAACATTCTAAATACTTGACATATTTTATTAAGAAGTTTAGGGATGATAGTAAAAAACCTCCTAAAGGTTATCCCCTTCTAAGAGGATTCTCCCAAAATCATTTCATCCCCAAATATTCTTTCCAAACATGGCCTATAGATAGAATTCATCCATTGAGGTGAGTTGATTTTAGGATTGTTCATTTTATGGTGTGACACTTTACTTAGGTTGAGATTTTTAAACAAATTGTGAGAACTCTAAGAAGATCCCCACTAGACAAAAACTTAACCAAGTGGTTAAGTAAGTGTGAAGGTTCATTTCACAAGAGCAAAAAGAAAAGACAATTACAAGGTGAATATGATGCCAATTGGTGCGGAATTAAAGAACATGAAAGGAAAGACAAATAAGAATTGTCGAATGGAAGAATGAAACAAAAAAAAAAAAAACATAACAAAAGAGTAAAAACAGAATGACAAATGGAAGAAGACATGAAGGAAGGAGAAAGCTTGTGTGATGGATTGAGAAGTGGAACACGCCACTTGGAATGTGGTTGGCCTCCAAGATAAGTGTTGCTAGCCGCCACTTGAGAGCTCTCAATTACTCACAAGATAAGACCTAAATTCTAAGAGGAATCAAGCCTCACTAACACCTCACACAATTTGTGCAGAGTAACTTTTCTTCTATTAATTTCAACATGAGAAATACAAAGGGTATGCCTCCTATTTATAGGTGAAGGAGTCTTGGAAAACAAGCAAGAGGGGTAGGATGGGAAATAGAAAAAATGGGCAGCCTTAGGGTTTGACTAAGTCAAACCCATCAAACCTGCATCCTAGGCTTGTTCTTTTAGAAACTAGGTCAAAATGTATTCCTAAAGGGCTATGAACAAGCTAAAATGATACCTACACCCCCTATTATGCTAAAGGCACCTTATTCTAGTCTATCTTTCCTATTTGGACCCCTAAAGCGAGCCCAAATTATTTACAACATATTTGTATCTTATAAGAAGACCAAAAGGAAGAATAGTTGGTGTGATGGTTTATGCTCAACTCCTCTGGTGAGGTACATGTGATCTGTACCATCCCGTATCAGGGCGTTGACTAAGTCAAGGTCAAAGTCAACGACTGGAGAGTCAAAGTCAACTCAAGGTGTCGCCCAGGTGTAGAGACGCCAAGAGGAAGCGTCGCCAAGGCAGGACAAGGCGTCGCCAAGGCAAGGCGTCGCCTGGGTGGAGGCGTCGCCAAGGCAAGGCGTCGCCTGGGTAGAGGCGTCGCCCAACCAGGGCGTCGCCAGATCAAACAGTGTAAAAGCAAGGCAATCGCGGTGTGGTTCCCCGATACCCATGGGTAGGAAAGACCATGGAGGGAGCGAGGTCGTGGGAAAGCCTCAGGTCCCGATATCTCGGGAAAGTGATAAAGAGAAGGAAAAGGTGGCTTCAAGGCCATAGTGATAGTACCAGTGAAGGGCAGCCTGACTCGCGAAGTACCCCTGCTGCCCCAGAGACGCCTGCGGGACAGATACGACCCAAGAGGAAGGTCACGCCCAGGATAACCGGGTGCAGGGTGTGAGAGGAAGGCAGATACGCTCTCAGAGTAAGTGGCTAGATACTTGGGGGCATGAGTTGGCACCCAAAAAGCCACCCCTAGCGCAGTAGCACTCCCAGGCAGGAGGACCCACACGTAGAAACGTCCCCAGATGGGCAGAAACGCCCCCAGATGGGCAGAAATGCCCCCAGATGGGGTCATGGCGTCGTGAGGCCCTCCACGTGTATGACAGCAATGCCGGAATAGAAACACCCTCTAGTCAGGTGCCAGGTAATTAAAGATATTCAATACAGTTTCCCTTTCGAGCATTCAGGTACTATTATGGCTCCCAAGCGTTTCAATGTCTTAAATGCGTTACGTTTCGTAATTAAGCGCTTTAATGAGTGCGTTACGTTTGAGTGTAAAAGCGCTTTAAGGCGCTTTAAATGCTGGGACAGTTTAAATAGCGCTGAGAATGTCGGAAAAAGGGTTGGAACCTTTGGCAAATTTACGAGAAACTCTTTGGTTGCTTGCCCGTGCTTTAAGGTTACATACAAGTGACCGGAGAATATTTTTGCCTAAAGGAGACAACACACACACATATACGCAGTTTCTTTTACCACCCTCAGAGTGCCATACGCGGTGCTCAGAGACGTGGGTGGACAGTTTTTGGTGTTTCTTGCTGGCTGACTTGAGCGTCGGAGTGCACACGGCCGCTAGGGCGCCTCTTTGTCCTCTTTTTTGCAGGAATTCACGGGCAACCAGCGGGAAGGAGTCCCCAGCTGACTGTTGAGGTCGTGCACGAAGACGTCCCGGTCAACCGGACGGAACATTTGGCGCCCACCGTGGGGCCGATATAAAACATCAGTCCCATCACAAGTTCGAGAAAAATTTACCAAGCTACAGTAACGTTGAAGGAGGTTGGAGTGACAATGGCCCCCACCAGACGAAGAGCAGCGCGCGCAGCCCCAACAGACCTATCCATGCAGCAGGTCCTGGAAATAATGAGGGGGCTGCAGCAGGACATGGCGGATTCGAAGATGGAGCAGGAGCGCATGTAGGCAGATCTTGACGCCTCGCATGAGCGTAACGAAGAGCTCCACCGTGTGAATGAGGAGTTGCGCCAGGGCCTGAGAAACGATCGGAGGCGGCCTGGGCAGGACGAGACGGAGAACCATTCCCCACCAAGGGAGTTTTCCACTCCTTTCTCGCAGGAGATCCTAGATGCAGCGATCCCGAACACGTTCGCGGGACCCAAGGTAATCTTCACTGGGATGGAGGACCCAGAGACGCACCTCGCTGCATTTCACACACAGATGGTCCTGATAGGCGGTTCTGATGCTGCCAAGTGCAAGCTCTTCATGAGCACCCTGACCGGGATGACTATGGACTGGTTCATTAGCCTCCCCGAGGGCCATATCACATCTTTCCGCCAGCTGTCGCGGTTATTCAGAGAACAATACTTAGCCAACAAGGCCCCGCCGCCGGTCTCCTACGACCTGTTTGATGTGAAACAATATCAGGGGGAGACCCTGAAGGAGTATATCAATCGCTTCGGAGCCCAGGTTGTGAAGGTTGGTACAACAGAGGAGCCTATGATCGTGTACGCATTTGTGAAAGGCGTATGCCCCGGCCCCTTTGGAGAATCTATTATCCGCAATCGCCCTAGGACCTTTGCTGAATTACGGCGTAGGGCGGTAGAGCACATTGCTTCGGAAGGGGAGGTATGTGTGAAGCGCACCAGCGCCGTACCCCACGCCCGAGGGGACCAACGCGAGTTCAACCCGTCAGAGTCAATGAGACAACGACGGGGAGAAAGAAGCCAGAGGCGAGACGCCCCTTCGAGGCCAGAAAGCCCCAGCCTCGGGGCCCAGCAGGAGGCGAACGCCCCGCCAGAGAAAGAGCAAGACCGGCGAGGTACAACTTCGTGGTTGAGTTGAAGGATTTGATTGCCGTGCCCAACATAGCTGAGAGGCTGAGGCGACCGGCGAAGACCGACAAGGTGTTAGGGCCCCGTAAAGACTCTTGGTGCGAATTCCACGAGGCTTTGGGCACCAAATGGCAATTGCCTGTCGTTGGGCTACCAGCTAGATGAGCTGGTAAGGACTGGGTTTTTGAAAGATTATGTCGCAGATTCCCCAACGACCGCCACCTTGCCGTCGCCGGCAGATGAGCCAGCGCACGAGATGCCAGTACTTGGCGAGGTCCATACCATTGCTGGAGGTTTCTCTGGCGGAGGGCCCATCGCCTCCCAGCGGAAGAAATACACGAGGGGGGTAAATTCAGTTGAAGAGAGGCTCTCAGGGGAGCCATGGGAGTCAGATATCGTGTTCACACGACGAGACCTCCAGATGTGGTACCCCACGACAACGATCCCGTTGTCATCTCGTTGTCACGGCCGGAAGGAAGGTTCACAGAGTGCTTGTTGATCAAGGAAGCTCGGCAGACGTCATGTTTCTGTCGACCTTTAACAAATTACGGTTGTCCCCCGATCTGCTGAGTCCCTATACGGGATGTTTGTATGGGTTCGGGGATAACCAGGTAGAAGTCCGGGGGTACCTGGAGTTGAGGACTACGTTCACAGACGGAGAGGCCTCCCGCACCGAGAGTATCCGTACCTCGTCGTGAACGCTAATTCTGCCTACAATATTTTGTTGGGAGGCCGGCGTTAAACCGGTTAAGCGCAGTGTCCTCCACCCGTCACATGAAGATGAAGCTACCAGACCTCAGCGGTCGGGTGATAGTAATCAGATCAGACCAGGAGGAGGCGAGGAAATGCTACGAAAACAGCCTGAAGACGAAGAGAGGCGTTTTCATGGTGTACGAACGTCCGCCGAGCGCGGACGCAATGATGATTGAGGCGACGCCCGCTGGGCTGACGCTTGAAGAGGCCATAGCAGAAAGGGCGATGCCCGAAGCAGATGTGCCAATGGAGGAGGCGCCTGTGGAAGAGGCGGTGCCCCCCGAAGAAGCGGCGCCGTAGAAGAGCGGCGCCCGCCGAAGATGATAATAGGGAGCAACCTGCAGCTAACACCCTAGAAAGGGAGATTGGCGGCAAAGCTTTCAAGTTAGGAAGCTCGCTAAGTCCAGAAGAACAGGAAGGGGTGGCAGAAGTGATTTCGCGCCACCTAGATGCCTTCGCATGGTCCGCTCGGATATGCCGGGCATCGACCCCGATTTCCTGTGTCACCACCTCAGCATGGACGCCACGGTCCGCCCCGTGCGTCAGAGAAGGAGGAAGTTCAATGAGGAGCGACAACAGGTGGTGAAAGATGAAACGCAGAAGCTGCTGAGTGCTGGCCACATTAGGGAGATTCAGTACCCTGAGTGGCTCGCCAACGTCGTCTTGGTGAAAAAGGCGAGCGGAAAGTGGAGAATGTGCGTTGACTTCACGGACCTGAACAAGGCGTGCCCAAAGGATTCCTATCCGTTGCCCAGCATCGACGCCCTAGTGGACAGTGCGTCTGGCAGCAAGGTGTTAAGCTTCCTGGACGCCTTCTCAGGGTATAACCAAATCAAGATGCACCCCAGAGACGAGAGCAAGACTGCGTTCATGACTGAAACATGCAGTTATTGCTACAAGGTGATGCCCTTCGGGCTCAAAAATGCGGGCGCCACGTACCAGAGGTTAATGGACAAGGTCCTGGCGCCAATGCTTGGGAGGAACGTATACGCTTATGTAGACGACATGGTGGTGGCGTCGCAGGACAGGGTGCAGCACATGGCACACTTGGAGGAGTTGTTCAACACAATATCCAAATACCGCCTCAAGTTGAACCCCGAGAATGTGTTTTCGGGGTAGAGGCCGGTAAATTCTTGGGTTTTCTGCTCACCGAGAGGGGAATAGAGGCGAACCCCGACAAATGTGCGGCTATTATCGCCATGCGGAGTCCGACATCGGTAAAGGAGGTTCAACAGCTGACAGGGCGGATGGCGGCGCTCTCGAGGTTTGTTTCCGCCGGAGGAGAAAAGGGGCACCCGTACTTCCAGTGCCTCAAGAGAAACAGTCGCTTTGCATGGACTGAGGAATGCGAAGCGGCTTTCGTTAAGCTGAAGGATTACCTGGCGACGCCTCCAGTTCTCTGCAAACCGGTAACGGGCGTGCCCCTCCGGTTGTATTTTACTGTGACAGATAGGGCCATCAGTTCTGTGTTGGTCCAAGAGCAGGACCAGAGTCAGAAGCCCATCGACTTTGTAAGCAAGGCCTTACAGGGAGCTGAGACAAGGTACCAAGCACTGGAGAAGGCGGCGCTGGCGGTAGTGTTCTCGGTAGGAGGCTCCGTCATTACTTCCACAGTTTTACGGTGGTGGTAATGACCAACCTCCCTATACAGAAGGTGCTGCAGAAGCCCGATGTGGCAGGAAGAATGGTACGCTGGGCAGTGGAACTGTCAGAATTCGACATACAGTACGAGCCTAGAGGATCCATCAAAGGGCAGGTGTACGCGGATTTTGTAGCAGAACTTTCGCCCGGAGGTGAGCAAGAGGTGGAAGCGAGTTCACAGTGGCTGCTCTCGGTTGATGGCTCCTCAAACCAACAAGGGAGTGGTGCGGGAATAGTGCTGGAAGGACCCGACGGCATACTGATCGAGCAGGCCTTGCGTTTTGCCTTTAAGGCAAGTAACAATCAAGCAGAATATGAAGCCCTGATTGCAGGAATGCTCTTGGCCAAGGAGATGGGCGCACAGAATCTCCTAGTGAAGAGCGACTCCCAGTTGATTACGGGGCAGGTGTCGGGTGAGTTCCAGGCGAAGGACCCACAGATGGCGGCATATCTAAAATACGTCCAGTTGTTGAGAGGGGCGTTCAACGCTCTTGAGTTGATACACGTCCCGAGGGAGCAGAATGCCAGAGCTGACCTGCTCGCAAAGCTGGCCAGCTCAGGCAAGGGGGGTAGGCAGAGGACAGTGATCCAGGAGACCCTCAAAGCTCCGCGTCGATTCGTGGAAGACAACAGGGTGGATGTCCTTCAGATTTATGCATCGAGGGGAAGGCCGAGGAGTCACTCCTCTTTGACCCAAGATACGCAGAGGGCGCCCCGCATCAGTATATACGCGGGTGTGTCTGAGGAAGAGCGGATGCAGGTCTGTGTCCTGTCCAAGGGAGACACCTGGATGACGCCCTATAAACGATACCTGGCGGATGGGGCTCTTCCAGTGGACCCTGAAGAGGGTAAGAAAATCAAAAGAAATGCCGCAAGTATACCTTGGTGGATGGGGTGCTGTTCAGACACGGTTTCACTCACCCTATCCTAACATGCGTCAGTGGCGATGAGTGCACCAGGATAATGGCGGAGCTACATGAAGGCATCTGCGGAAGCCATGTAGGAGGAGGTCCTTGGCCTCCAAGGTAATACGCGCAGGGTTTTTCTGGCCAACGGTGAAAGAGGATTGCGCACGGCACGCCCAGCGGTGTAAGCAATGTCAAAAGCACGCCGACTGGCACAAGGCGCCACCAGAAGAGTTGCGGTCCATATACAGCCCGTGGCCTTTCCATACATGGGGAATTGACATCTTGGGCCCTTTCCCGCTAGCAATCAGGCAGATGAAGTATCTGATCGTCGCCATCGAATACTTCATTAAGTGGATAGAGGCGGAGCCCGTGGCACAAATCACCGCGCATAAGGTACAGCATTTCGTGTGGAGAAACATTGTGTGTCGCTTTGGCGTACCTAGGCGCCTGATATCTGACAATGGACCCAGTTTGCCAGTCAGCAGTTGAGAAATCTGTGCGCTGAAGTGGGAATCAAGCAAGTGTTCGCGTCGGTTGAACACCCCAGACCAATGGGCAAGTAGAGTCAGCAAACAGAGTCCTTCCGAGGGGGTTAAAAAGAAGGTTAGAGAAGGCCAAAGGGGCGTGGGCGGAAGAGGTGCCAAGGATTATATGGGCATACCACACCACGCCCCAATCCTCCACTATGGAGACGCCTTTCAGTTTGGTGTACGGGTCGGACGCGATGATTCCAGTAGAAATACGCGAAAGCTCACCGCGTTTCCAAAGCTTTGTGGTGGAGGAATCTAATGAGGAGAGGCGGGTAAACCTGGATCTGCTAGAAGAGGCCAGGGAAGAAGCTAGAATAAAAGCTGAAGCGATGAAGAGAAGAGTGGAGCAGCAATATAGCTCTAAAGTAAAGCCACGACAGTTTCAGGTGGGCGACCTAGTGATGAGGAAAGCTCATCCTTACGAGTTGGAGAATAAGCTGTCTCCCAAGTGGACCGGGCCCTTCAGAGTTACTGAGGCTAAGGGCAACGGTTCGTACAACCTGGAGACTTTAGATGGAGGCCCTATCCCGCGCAGTTGGAATGCGGCCAACTTAAAATTTTATTTCAGTTGACTTATGTAAGCAGAATGTAACAATTTAGTTGAAGGGGACGCTCTTTTTCCCTTTCGGGGGTTTTTTAATGAGGTCGCTCTAATAAATGTTAAAACCAGTTGACAAAAAGAAGTGCCTTGGTTTTCAGCCTTTATCTTTCCTTGTTGAAGATTATGTGATGCGCCGCCTAGGCCATGGCGTCGCCAAGTAAGAAGGCGTCGCCTAGGTCCTGGCGTCGCCCAGAAAGAAGGCGCCGCCTAGATAAGGCGTGCCTGAAAGCGTCGCCCAAGTGAAGGTATGCAGCGTTAGAGAACGAGACGAAAGGAAAGCGCGTGGTATATGAAGCATATGCAAAGTAAATGGCGTTGCAAAAGAATTATGATATTGAAAGGTGGTTGTTACAAGCAATGTTCAGTACAAACGGAGCAAACGCTACAAATCATGGAAAAACACAAACGGCCCACTTCTCAGCGCTCATCAGAGTCATCACTGGAGGAAGGCGAAGCCCCTTTCCCAGCCCGCAGCGCTCGAGTAAGTCGTGCCCTATTTTCTTGGCCTATTTTCGAACCTGCACAAAGGGAAAAGATGTGTTAGAGACACCATGAAGGAAGACGGGCACAGTTAGAAGGGAACGAAGGCCGAAGTCGCCTAAGGCAGTGGTTCTTACTTATGTACTTCTCAAGAGTCCTAGCGTTGGACTCCAAGCTGATCACCGTAGCAGAGTCAAAACCTCCCGCCTCAGCAAGAATCCGGCAAGCTATTTGATCACTTGGAGCCAGATTCTTGAGGGGTTTGGCTTTGAGGACCTTTTCCTCTCTCACCCAGTACAACGGAAACCCATCGAGGACGTCGGGAACAAGATCAGTACAGCAGATCTTGAAGAACCGGCCTTTCCACCCCGTGAACGAGCTTTGGAAGGGTGTGAAGAGAACTCTTCCGGGAACATTGCTGAGAGTTACCCAGAGGTTGTGTCTCTGTCTCTTCACCTAAAAAAAGTGAAGAAAGAGGTCAACCGAGGGTGCACAACCCAGAAACCCAAAGAGGACATCGAAGGCCTTGACAAAGGCCCAACTGTTGGGGTATAACTGGGCTGGAGCCACGTTGATCTCCGTCAGCAGTTCCTTCTCGAACCAGGAGAAGGGTAAGCGCACCCCGATGGTCTTGAACACCACCTGGTAAAAGTAAAAGAAAGGGACCCCGTTGTTGGCCCGTTCATCTCCACACACTGGCTCCCCCAGAGTGCAAGGGAGCACAGCGATGTCGTCATCGTGCCTCCTCGCGAAGGCCCGGTGGTCGTAAGAACACAACTCCCCTTTGTGTTCCCGTACGGCCCTGGTGGAGAGCAAGCATGAACACTCATCAAGAAGTTCGCTCGAGGCCCAAGGGTACAAGTCTTTGGGACGGACCCTGGAGGAAGCATCGTGAGAAGACATTCTTTAACAAGATCAGGATGGCTAGAAATGCAAGGGTTGAGCGAGGGGAGCGAAGGTTAGAACAGCCCTTCGACAGAGAAGAAAGGGTGCAAGAAGAAAGAATGCAAGTAGGTTATGAAGAGTGAGAAAACGATGAAGATAGTTCCAGAGCTTGAAGAGTTAAATAAAGCAGTTAGAGCGCCAAACGACGTGAATGGATGCACCGCACGATTGATACACGTGGCAGAAGATGAAAGGATGACGCTGGCGCCACTGGTTTAAATCAGAAAATGTCCCGTCAACAGAATATCCAATGGTACGATCCGCCGTCGAAAATGAGTCAGGGGCATAGCGGGAGTCAGGACTTGATGAAATGACCGAATGTCCCACAAACCATACAAGTAGCGCCACGTGGATCAAGTCGAATGACAGAAGGTCCCATCAGCTATACAAGGAGCGCCACGTGGATGGCACAGACAAAGCCTTGGGCTCTTCGCTGTTATCAAGGGTTGACCAAGGCAAGAGTTAAGGTCAATGTCGATGTAAAGGTAACGCCCGAGGCGTTGCCAGGAAGGACGTAAAGGGCGATGACAGCGCGAGATGTCGCGGGCGTCGCCAACCCAAATACTGACAGGCGTCGCCTCCCCGATACCCACAGGTAGGAAAGACTGTGGAGGGAGACGAAAGCAAAGAAAAGCAAAGTTAGTCACAGGCGTCGCCTCCCCGATACCCACAGGTAGGAAAGACTGTGGAGGGAGGCGAGACCGCCGAGCGCCAGCGAGTCACTGGCAGGGTGTTCCCCGATACCTATGGGAAGGAAAGACCATGGAGGGAACAGACCCCCCCACGGCACTCGGCGTTTTAGACACCCGGGACGATACGGTGCTGCTCTAGCAGGCCTCTCCTTAGGCGTGGGTACCGAGCGTTAGAGATCAAGGAAAAGACCTTTCGGTATCAGAGACGTCCCGAGGACGATACGGCTTCACTAAGTGAGCCTCTCCATGGGCGTGAGGGTTGGCGCGCAACCTTTCCCGATCATACCAAACCGCCCAACGAAGTGAAAGAAATGGGCAGAACACGGATAAAATAGTCGAAGCATGTGGAGGGAAAAGAGAATGAGATCGCATAGACAGAATCATATGTGGCAGAGAAATAAATGCAACCATACGGACATCCTAAATCAGTGACAAGAGTACAAATAGTTCAAAGAATTACAAGTTTTGGCAGATAAAATCAAAAAACGAAGGTAAAGAATGAAGAGTTGAGCTTGAAGAGGAAGGTGGCGGATGAGAAGCAGCGGTTCAGTCGTTCAAGTCCATCGGCACGACCTTCCCGTCAACAACGTGGTGTGTGGGGTCGCAGTTCGACAGGTTGACGCCAGGATTCTCGCAGGACGCCTGGGTTAGGGCCTCTTGGAACCCCTCCTCGTAGGTACCCGCCATCTCCTGGATAAGGGACTTTTTCTCCTTCTCCAGTTCCTCAATGGTGGCGTCTCCAGAGGCCACTTGTTTCTCCAGAGCCTCTTTCTCCACGCGAAGCCGGCTGACCTCGGCCTGTAGATTGTCGTGGTCAGCGCGAAGAAGGTCCATAGCTTTGGCCTGGGTGGCCATTTCCCCCTCCATCAGCTCCGCCTTGGCAGTTTGTTCACAGCAACGGTCCTTCAGGTCCTTTTGAGTTTCTGCGTCTGCTTTGACCAATTCCTGAAGACCCGCTACCTGTACCTGGAGAGCAACTTCACGAGCGTAGAAGTCAGCCTGGAGCTCCAAGGCCTCTGCCAGTTTCCTCTCAGCTTCTGCCCTGGACTCTTGCGCTTGTTTCAGAGAGGAACAATAAGCCTCGTTCTGGCGTCCCAGGGCCTTCATCTCCTCTTCCAGGGTAGTTGCTTTCGTTTCCAATGCCTGGAGAGTTTGAGCTTGCAAGACAGCGTTTCTGGCCTGGGAGCGCCATTCAAGAGCCACCGCCAAGAAGGCCCCCAAATAGAAAGGCATACCTTCCCTCCTGTCGGTACCTTCCGGCATAGTCCCGCCACTGAAACCCCTCATCAGATGCGTGATTGGAGGGGGGATGGCAATGAAGTCGGGGGCGGCAGCGTCGCGAGCCGGGGAAGCAGTGGTTTCTGGCGGCGGCAGAGGCGGGGCAGATTCGGCGCCTTCGCCCCTTTCCTCTTGGAGAATCAAAGGAGGGAGTGAGGTTGCGCTTGGAGGGTTGTCCATGAAGGGGTTCCCTCCCTGCGGCGGCGTTTCTACCAGAAGAGGAACCCGCGCGGATTTTCTCCTCCTGAAGGGTGCCACGCCTTCTGATTCCTCATCATCTGACAGAATCTCCAAAACCCTTTTTCCTTTGTCTAGAGGGGTTGGAGCCGGTGACGAGGCCGCAGCTAGGGGAACGGCGGCGATAGGCGGAGGAGAATTGGGAGTCGGAAGCACTTTGGAGCCAGGTGGAGACGCCGGAGATGGGCTAGAGGGAGCGTCAGCGGTGACTGGAGGTGGCGGTTACGGAGCCGGTGGGAGAACCGGATTGGCAGCAGGGCTGGAGGAGGCGCCTGCCTTGGCGGCACGAGCCTCCTTCAGTGCTTTCGCCGACATTATTCTTTTGGAAGTGCCCATCACCGATCCTACATCAAGACAGGCCAAACAACAAGGATTAGTACTAGAGCAGTTATGTGAATTCATAATACAGGAAGAGATGTGAAATGCATGTAACACTGTACAGCGAACAGGTAGCATCAGTTTAATTCAGATGAATCAGAAGGAAGACTCTATAGCCAAACAACAACTAATGCATCATAAATCACTAAGGGCAAATACCGAAGTAGGTAGAAAGCCCATGGGCATTGAATTCGTTCGCGATGAGCTTGGCGGTGTCGAAGACTATCCCCAGTCCCGCCAAGGCTTTGCATACATCCCGGTCAGGCGGGGCAAGTTCGTCCAGAGCCAAGGGTTTCATAGTTATGGGTTTGTCTGTCCAGTACAGGGGAAAGCCCTCCAGAATGGTAGGATCGCGCTTGGTCGCGCGTACCTTGAAAAATTTCCCCTTCCAGCCCTTGAACGAATTCTGGAAGAGCGAAAGGATGATGCGCCCTGCGATCCCAGAAAAGCTCATCCAGAGGCTTTTCCCTTGCTTCTTTACCTCGAAGAAGTGAAGAAAAACGTCCACAGAGGAGGGAACACCTAGGTAGCCGCAAAGAATTTGGAACCCCCTCACGAAAGCCCAGCTGTTGGGATGGAGTTGGGCGGGAGCAGTGTTTATCTCTATCAGTAGCTCTTTTTCGAAGGGAGTGAGGGGCAGACGCAGGCCCACCCTTTTTAGCACCATTTGATAGAGGAAGAAGAAAGGGCATCCCCAGTATCCCGTGAGTCCGCGCAAACGGGCATCCCAGGTCGCACTCGGCTTACCAAGACTTGAGAGTCATGACTTTTGTGGAAAGCATTGAAGTTATAGAGAGCAGGGTCCCCCCTGTGGGCCTCCACGTCCTCAACGGAGTTCAGGAGGGAACATTCGTCCAGAAGTTCATCGGGGGCCCAGTCATATTCGCCCTTGTAATAAGACTTAGGGAGCGGGGGAGGCGCAGTGGTCTTGGTTTTCGCCATAAATGCCAATGCTGAAGATCAAAAGAGAAAGAAAGGGTTCAGAGAAAAGGGGTTGGGGAGAAGAAAAGGGGAAAATGGAAGAACCTTAGGAGTGCCCTACCCACAAGAGAACGAAGGGAAGCGAAAGGAACAACGAAGCATACAAACAATATCCAGAGAAATACGAGAATAACAACAGTCCCAGGCAGTTTCCTATAATGCGACGACAGTGAAAAGTTGTGAGTGCTCGAAACCATACCTTTGTTGTTGAAATGGAGGCAGTAGGAGAGCGCAGGAAGGGGAGAATCGCAATTGCAGAGAAAAAAGGTTTTGGAGGCGATGAACAGTGCGAAGCAGCAGAATGAATGAATGTAACAGTAGGGTGAGCGCGGGGTTTGGAGTAACTTAAACGTTACATTTCGTAACCCAAGAGGCGCTAACTAAGGGCCGCAGGATCGGGCCACGCGTCAGAGGGTCGATTGCCCAGGGGAAGCGCAAAGGTCTCTAAAGGAGGGCCACGCGATGGGCCACGTGGCGCGCGATCAAGGGTAGCCCAAAAGGTGTAATCATCCCCATTTCAGGGAATGTCCAATCGGTCATTAAGAATACCCCTGTGGTTCAGAAAATGTAGCGTCAGTAATTCGAAAATCTGCTGAGTCAGCAGAGAATGACACGTCATCGGGAAGGCACGTGGATGGTGGGGGCAAGGCTTTAGTCTTTGCGCTGAAGACAAGTCTTCGGCTTAAGACTGGGGGGCTTGTGTACCGTCCCGTATCAGGGCGTTGACTAAGTCAAGGTCAAAGTCAAAGACTGGAAGGTCAAAGTCAACTCAAGGTGTCGCCCAGGTGTAGAGACGCCAAGAGGAAGCGTCGCCAAGGCAGGACAAGGCGTCGCTAAGGCAAGGCGTCGCCTAGGTGAAGGCGTCGCCTAGGTGAAGGCGTCGCTCAGGTGAGGGCGTCGCCAGATCAAACAGTGTAAAAGCAAGGCAATCACGGTGTGGTTCCCCGATACCCATGGGTAGGAAAGACCATGGAGGGAGCGACGTCGGGGGAAAGCCTCAGTTCCCGATATCTCGGGAAAGTGATAAAGAGAAGGAAAAGGTGGCTTCAAGGCCATAGTGATAGTACCAGTAAAGGGCAGCCTGACTCGCGAAGTACCCCTGCCGCCCCAGAGACGCCTTCGGGACAGATACGACCCAAGAGGAAGGTCACGCCCCAGGATAACCGGGTGCAGGGTGTGAGAGGAAGGCAGATATGCTCTCAGAGTAAGTGGCTAGATACTTGGGGGCATGAGTTGGCACCCAAAAAGCCACCCCTAGCGCAGTAGCACTCCCAAGCAGGAGGACCCACACGTAGAAACGTCCCCAGATGGGCAGAAACGCCTTCAGATGGGGTCATGGCGTCGTGATGCCCTCCACGTGTACGACAGCAATGCCGGAATAGAAACACCCTCTAGTCAGGTGCCAAGTAATTAAAGATATTCAATACAGTTTCCCTTTTCAGCATTCAGGTACTATTATGGCTCCCAAGCGTTTCAACGTCTTAAATGTGCTACGTTTCGTAATTAAGCGCTTTAATGAGTGCGTTACGTTCGAGTTAAAAGCGCTTTAAGGCGCTTTAAATGCTGGGGCAGTTTAAATAGCGCTGAGGATGTCGGAAAAAGGGTTGGAACCTTTGGCAAATTTACGAGAAACTCTTTGGTTGCTTGCCCGTGCTTTAGGGTTACGTACAAGTGACCGGAGAAGATTTTTGCCTGAAGGAGACAACACACACACATATACACAGTTTCTTTTACCACCCCCAGAGTGCCATACGCGGTGCTCAGAGATGTGGGTGGACAGTTTTTGGTGTTTCTTGCTGGCTGACTTGAGCGTCGGAGTGCACACGGCCGCTAGGGCGCCTCTTTGTCCTCTTTTTTGCAGGAATCCACGGGCAACCAGCGGGAAGGAGTCCCCAGCTGACTGTTGAGGTCGTGCACGAAGACGTCCCGGTCAACCGGACGGAACATCTATCCTTAACACTCAAATATGCTAAGTATTGATGTTTAGGTATGAACCCTAAAAATACCTCTCGATCAGATTTAAGATTCTCAATTTGTCACGGAAAGTTAAAAGTAAAACAGCAATACCAATAATCAATCAAGATTTGGATATTAATATATAAAATATCACCTCAATACATAAGAGTTTGAGCAGATTACTCCCAATCTTAAAGGGTAGAATTAGCCACGCATACTTCTAGCACCTTCCATTCTCCCAATTGGGTTACAATTCACTCTATGGTGTTTTTCTCTCAATCTGGCACACTAGGGTTGAGCCTCTAGCCCTCTATTTATCCTAGTATTCTAGGGTTAGGTTGCTTCCTGTGTCGCGCTAATAGGCTAAATGATAAAACATAAAAAAAGCCCAATCTTTCTTTGCATCTTTTTCCATTCTGGTACCTTCAAACTTTCTCTTTTTAGCTCAAATTATTCTCCTTTATTCCAAATCTTCAATCCTCCATAGAAATCTGCAATTAACACCAAATTTGGGAATAAAATGCTCTTATTCAAATAAAGCTCATAAAAATGTAAAAAAGTATAAATTCATGAATTAGAGATTATTTTATATGTAAATTAGCAATAAATCCTCATAAGGGCCTATTTTAATATGAAATATTACTGAAATTAGACACTTATCAAGCGTCTAGAAAGCGCATCGACAACAACATTAATTTTGCCTTGCTTGTGTTTGATCACATAAGAGAATTGCTCAAGGAATTCCACCCACTTAGCATGCCTCTTATTAAGCTTGTTTTGGCTTTTCAAATATTTAAGAGATTCATGATCACTATGAATCACAAATTCTTTAGGAAAAAGATAATGTTGCCCATTATACAAAGCTTTAACAAGTGCATATAACTTTTTATCATAAGTGGAATAATTGAGATGACTTCCTTTCAATTTCTCACTAAAATAAGCTATGGGGTGGCCCTCTTGAAGGAGAACAGCCGCAATGCCTATACTAGAAGCATCACATTCTGACTCAAATGTCTTAGTAAAATTAGGAAGGGCTAAGATGAGAGCATTAGTTAACTTTTCTTTCAAAATCTGAAAAGCTCTTTGGTGCTCTTCTCCCCACTTAAAAACCACATCCTTTTTTACTATGTCATTGAGAGGTGCGACAATTGTACCAAAGTCTTTCACAAACCTTTTATAAAAAGAAGCAAGGTCATGAAAGCTTCGTACTTCGTTCACATTGGTGGGTGTTGGCCAATGTTGAATTGCTACAACCTTTGTTTGATCTACATGCACCCCTTTACTACTTACAACAAACCCAAGGAATTATATATGATCAAGCGCAAACATACATTTAGCAAGTTTAGCATACACATGTTCTTTCCTAAGGGTTTCCAAAACTTGTCTAACATGCATTTCATGATCACCTAAAGACAAGCTATAAATGAGAATGTCATCAAAATAAACTACCACAAACTTGCCAATGAATGGTCTTAAGACATGATGCATGAGACGCATGAATGTACTTGGTGCAATAGTCAAACCAAATGGCATAACTAACTACTCATACAAGCCAAAGTTGGTCTGAAAAGCGGTTTTCCATTCATCTCCCGGTTTAATACGAATTTGATTATACCCACTTTTAAGATCAATTTTGGTAAAAAAAAATTATCCATGCAATTCATCCAACAAATCATCTAGCTTAGGAATGGGATGCCTATATTTGATGGTAATGTTGTTTATGGCCCTACAATCCGAACACATCCTCCATGACCCATCCTTTTTACGGACAAGTATGATAGGCATGGCACAAGGGCTCATACTATCTTGCACTCACCCTTTGGCAATTAACTCTCCAACTTGTTGGCAAATCTCTTTAGTTTCACTTGGGTTTAGTCCTATATGCAGGACGATTTGGTAAAGAAGCTCCCGGAATTAAATAATTTGATGTTCAATCCCCCTTAAAGGTGGTAGTCCTTTAGAAGGATCTTGAAATTCCTTTACCAAATTATCCAAACATGTTGGACTATCCTCAACCTTTTCTAACACAAGAGGCCTAGGAATAGCTAAAAGAATAGGCTTTTGAGAGGCTATTACCTTGTTGACCGCATTGCTAGAAATAAGAAGGTTCTTCTTAGAACTCTTTTTATTTTCACTCTCCCTCTTTTTCTTCATATGAATTTGGTCCTCATGGACTTCTCTTGGAGAGAGAGACTTTAATATGACCTTGTGTCCATGGAAGTCAAAAGAAAGTTTATTGGTAAAGCCATCATGAAAAAAATTTCTATCAAATTGCCATGGCCTACCCAAAAGAACATGTGTAGCTTCCATTGGAACAACATCACACAAGACCTCATCTTTGTATTTACCGATAGAGAAAGTAATGAGGACTTGTTTGTTAACAATGACCTCTCATAAATCACTTAACCATTGTAATTTGTAGGGCTTTGTATGAGAGATAGTAGACAATCCAAGCTTATCTACCACTCTTGTACTAGCCACATTGGCACAACTACCCCCGTCCACTATCAAAGAACATATGTTATTAATGAACATATTTTCTCTTTGACTTTCATCAAAGGGTTGTAAAACTTGACCAAGAAGACGTCTCACTACCAACAAGTCCCCTTCAAGTGGACTTTCGCTCTCATGCTCACTTCATGTCCTAGAAGGTGAAGAATGCCTAGAGGATTCAAAATCATGCTCATTAACCATTACCCCGTTATGCACAAACATATTCCTTTTAGAAGGGCAATTGGAAGCTATGTGACCATATCCCAAACATTTAAAACATTTCTTACTAGACGATTCGATTGGTGATTTATGAGTAGAAGTGGAAGTGATGTGATTCCAATAGCACAATTAGAATGATTCTTGACATTCTTAGGAATCATCTTGAGTTGGATATGAGATAGGCACTTTATCATAGAATTGGATCAAGGTTCTATGAACAAGAACTCACCAAAACTAGTACCAAAACCCAAACTCATATGGAAGTTCCACATATTGTCAAATTGAACCGATTGAATTGGAAGAAAAGGTAAAGGCACCGATTAAACAACACAAAAACTAAAATGCACCGAACAAAAGACTTGAATTGAAGAAGAAAGGATGAAGAACAGCAAAGAAACAAAAGCACCGAACAAAATTTCAAAGGAAGAAAACTAAGACATGAACAATTAAAGAGAAGGAAGGAAGGACAAGAGAAAGCTCATGAAGATGGAGGAATGGTTGGATGATCACGCCACTAGGAGGATGGAAACTCCAAGATAAGTGTGCAAGCCGCCACTTGAGGTAACCATTGAACCATCAAGATAAGACTAGTGAAGAAGGCACAAAGCTCTCCAATTGCTCTCTGAAAAATTGAGTATAGTTTCTCTAATTAAAATTCAAATCTGAAATGTACAAGGGCAGCACCTTATTTTATAGCCTAGAGGTGCTGAAAATGCAAGTCAAATTAAATTCAAAATTCCCCCCAAAAGCTAATGAAAGTGGCGCCAACTATGGTCATGAAGAAGGTGTGACCTTCTCTCTCACTTTGGCACCTCCCTAGCTACTCCTACGCCTATCTACTAACGCACCCCCGTAAGACTCCTAACTAAAGACCTAAAGATGCTTTAACAAAAGAGGTTTCTAATGTTTCCCTCTTAAGCACCTATTTAAACAATATTCTTTATTATTTAAAACTTGGCCTTGCCCCTCATGGGATGGATTTGGGCTCTTTGGGCTTTGACCTTCTTGGGCTTGGGCTTGGGCTTTGGGCTTGGGCCTCATCTTTATGTTATGTCTTCTTTTAATTTTTGATCCTGCCTGTTGACCAGGACGCAAGAACCTTGCCTCGTCAAATCTGGATCGACTCTGCGCCGTGTTAGCTTCGGTCCTTCGCCTTGATTCACCTCAAGAACCTGCAAAAGACAGAACGGCGCCGCTTCGGCCGATCACGCTCCGACGCCCAAGTCAGCGACTGAACCACCAAAGTACTAAGAGAAAACTAAGAACAGGAACCGTTCAAAATTCTCTCTCAGCGTACTCAAGTTCTCGCAAGCGTAAAAGAAGTAATCTAAAACGCACGAACCTCAGAAGTTCGTTAGAATCTCTTATATACCTGTGCACTTTCTCTCTCCTGACAGTTACACATCTGGACACGTGGCTCGCATCCAACTGTACACGTGTCACCATCTGGAGCATCCTTGACTTGGGCGCCACTTCTTACTCTTCAGGCTTTTGGCTAAGTTACCTATGCATGAAACAACTCAGCGCATAGCTGCCTTGGAGCGTGATCTTTTCTGCGTGGCGAGTAGGGGTGCCTTCATACACACCTTCCCAGTGGTCTCGCCGGCCGCCTTCATGATCTACTTCACTTGCTTCACCGTGCACGTTCAGGTAAACTGTTCCCCGACCTCAACCTCTGGCTAGCTAGGAAATGACTATCTGACGACTTCATCCTCTGCTTTGAAAGCCTAGAACAAACTTCCATGATCCTTCGGCGATGTCCTTCTTTCGGCGATCTCTGATCACTTGGTCGTCTGGGTTCGCATCCGGCGACTTCATCTCAAACCCGGTGACCGCCGGTTTAGGTATGCTGGAGATCGGAGCACGCCAACTTACTAACTGGCGACTACACGAGCCCCCCGACTTCCTTCCATCCTGCCAGCCATGAGCCATGCTTAACACGCCTACATAATAGCTTACTGCCACGTCATCACTTCCGACTACCTGGGCGGTACACAAGCCCCCCAGTCTTAAGCGAAGACTTGTCCAGCGAAAAGACTAAGTGGTCACGTCACTGCCGATCTACGTGGCGCTGGCGCAGAATTCCAAACGTTCGTACCTTCTGCTTTTCTGACGCTCCACCAAACACCTTTCCAATCGCTCGACACGTGGCTTCATCAACGGTCATCTTTAGCTGTCGTTTGCGCTTCCAAAAACGTTTGAAAAACCCTTAAACCCTTTTCATTTTTACTGTTTCATCATCTTTCTGCCTTCGAAACGCTCTGAGTCTTCTCTGCAAACCCACGACGCTCTTCGACTCTCTCAATCCCCAACCCCCTTCAACGCTTATCTGATCATCGAAAGGTACCTCTTTTACTTCCTCTGTTGATATTTGCTGCATTTTGACCGATTCGCATCATCCATTAACTGTCTGGTGCATACGCTGTGGGTTGTTTCTTCTTCTTCTCCCTTTTTGTAACTTAGGGCTTCGTCTTCCATTACTTTCACCACAACGAACTTTCGTTCGTTCGTTTTTCATCCTTCGTTCACAATCGAGTCGACCTCTACAACCTTCGCTCACCTTTCTTTTCCTTTTTCCTTTGCAGTTCCCGCGATGGCTCGTACAAAGACCACCGCGAATCCTCCTCCTTCGTCGCGAAACCCTCCATCCCAAGCGCATAACCTACCGCGAGCACCTGGTGCTCCCTCTTCCCAGGCTGAGAGGCCTGCAACCTCTCGCCCCAACCTTGCTCAGGCAACTCCACCAGTCGCCGGAGGAGCCTCCATCCCCACTCCAGATTACAAGAAGCTTTACCCATGGGCCAACCCAACTTTGCTGAAGGAGACTTCTTCAGTGAACTCTTCATTGGCGGTGCTACGGCTGAAGAAAGGGGACGAACCCAACCTCTCGTTCCACAAGGAGCACGATGACAAACTGATGGTGCTGCCTTGCCCTCCTGATGTGCCGATATGCGCGGATGACAAAGGGAACAACGGCGAGTTGTTCTGCTTCGTGTATACTACCCTCTTCAAGAAGGTGAAACTCAGGCTTCCCTTCACCCGTTTCGAACGGGAACTATTAACCGAGCTCGACATCGCCGCCGCCCAGCTCCACCCCAACAGCTGGGCATTCGTGCGGGCGTTTCAAATTATGTGCGCGCATTTGGGACTACCGGCCTCGGTAGATGTCTTCCTTTTCCTGTTCAAGGCCAAGAATCCTGGAGATCGCCCCTGGGTGAGCCTGAACGGAATTGCTGGGAGGTCGATCCTTTCTATCTTCCAGCAATCTTACAAAGATTGGAAGGGAAAGTTCGTCCAAGTGCGCCAAAATGATCGAGACCCTTCACTGCTCGACGGCTTTCCCTTGTACTGGGTAAACAAGGGAAATAAGGACTCCAAGGGAAGCTTCAGAAGGCCAAGAAGTCCTGACAACATGGGCGAGTTGGACAAGGATCTATGCCTCTTCTGGAAAAGCGTGGCAGCCGCTAATATTACCTTTCCCACCTCTGCAATAATCACCTTCGAGTTCCTCAAGAGTCAACTCGAAGCTCACTTAGGTTAGCACTTACCTCGACCTTTAGCTTTCGTCTTGTGCTGCATCTCTGTTATCTATTATTGGGCGTTCTGATGCTGCATCATTTGTTTGTCTCGTTTTCACATGTACTCATATATTTTACTTTTGCCTTTGCACTTACTTGTGTATTCTTGCACTGTGCAGATCTCATGCTGGGTAAAGGCAAGTTAGCTGAATTGAGGGCGCTCGCCCGAACCCACAAATTGGCATCGGGTTCTCAAACCGTGCCAAACTCGGTGGTGGAGATCGCCGCTGCTCAGGGCAGATCACCCCCTCAAGGCCCAGCTCCTCCAGAAGCACTGCCCGCTCCTCAACGAAAGAAACTCATCTTGAGGAAACCAAAGAGGAAAACTCCTCAAGTGGTCCAAGAAGATGAAGAAGAGGATGATGAGGCAACTGAGGATGGCCTCATTACCAAAAGGAGAAGGGTGGCACCTTGATGGAGATCAAGCCCAAGAGAACATGGAGGCCACTCATCAAGCTCAAGAAGAGGTGGAGGCACAAATGGAGGATGCCCATGGAGGTCAAAGTCCACCTCAAAGGATTACAAGAAGCATGTTCAAAGCCTTGGGAGCAAGAGGACATTTATTTTCTCTTTTTGTAGTGTCTTTAGTTGAAGGTGCTTAGAGGGAAACCTTAGAAACCTCTTTTGTTATAGCATCTTTTAGGTTTTAAATAGGACCTTTAGGGGGGTGTATTAGTAGATAGGTGTAGGTGTAGTTTTTGGGAGGTGTCATAGTAGAAAAAGGTCACACCTCCCATGTGACTTGTTTTTGGTGGGAATTTCAAATGAGTTTATTTGAAATTTCCCACCTATTTTTCAGCACCTTAGGCTATAAATAGAGGTGCTTCCTTTGTAAAATTCAGATTTGAATTTATCTAAAGAAACTATACTCAAAATTGGAGTGAGCATTTGGAGAGCTTTTGAGCTTCTACTCTAGTCTTATCTTGAAGGACCATGGTTTCCTCAAGTGGCGGCTTCCACACTCATCTAGGAGCATCCATACTTCTAGTGGCGTGATCATCCAACCTATCTTCCATCTTCATGAGCATTCTCTTCTCCTTCCTTTCTTCTTCTTCAATTGTTCTTGTTGCCTTGTGTTTTTGAGTTGTCTAGCTTTCGGTTTTTCTATTTTCAGCACCTATATTCTGTTTTGTTTTTAATTCTGTTCGGTTCATATGATTAGTAGCTAATTCTGTTCGGTTAATCTAGTTTCTATTCCTTTGTTGATTCAATTTGACAATATTTGGTTCATCCAAATGAGTTTGGGATTTGGTACTTGTTATTGGTGAGTTCTTGATCTTAGAACCATGATCCAACTTCTAAGAAAGTGCCTCTACATTTTCCAGCTCAAGGTGATTCCTCAAAGTGTCAAGAATCTTGTTCTATGTGGCTATTGGAATCACATCATGTGGTATCATGAGTCTTAGGTTCATTCTTGTTTAATTGTTGAGTTGTGTGCACTTTATTTCAAGAGCTCTTTTTAATTTCTTGCAATTTAAGTTTCTGTTTTAGAATTTTAATTGAGTATTCTTGCTGTTTTTCTTTTGCTCCAAGTGTTTGTGGAAAGGTTTATGGCACTCATCATTCTTATGAGTATGGTTGCTCTTTTGGAATGGCATTATCCTTCCTAGAGTTTACCTTAAGCTTCCTTCCACTTGTTACAATTTGTGTTGTGTCTTTTAATTTTTGAATCATGTTAAGTTTTGTCTTAGTCATGTTATTCCATATATGTCATTACTTCTAGTAGTACTTTTATTGTTTTGATTGTTTCTTGCTTTGGTGTCATATAATTTTCTGAATTGATGTTGATCCTTTGAGCATTTTCTTTTTAGCATTGAGTTCATACTTGTATTCTAGACCTATACAAGTTCCAATACATCATTTTCTATTATGTCTTTGATAGTTCATCATTCTGTTTTTTTATTCCTATTAGGATTCCTCTGTTTCTGAAAAGAGTGCTTACTGTTTTTCCTTATTGCAATTGATTTACGTACTGTAAAATTCTGAAATTCTGGATTTGAGATATTGAAAGTGTTAGAAAAGAATAGAAAAAAGAATCATTCAAAAATATGAAGTACACAAAAAAATGATAAATAAAATAAAAAAAGTGTACATTCCTGCCGAAAAAAATACGGTAATCTGGCAGTGATTTTAAAAAATTTATTTCTCTCAATTGGCTTACTGTTTTTAATTGATTCCAGTGCCATTTTTGAGTTAACATCTTGAAGTTTCTGTGGTATAAATTTCATAATCCAGTTCGCTCTACAACGTTCCAGTTAAATCAGTGAATATCAAACACAGTTTGCATTAAAAAAAAATTTCCAGTAGCTAAATTTTTTTTTGTTTTCTTCATCTACTCTAGTGCTTTTCCTTAGGTATTCTTTTGTGTGCCTACTTTTCTCATTGAGTTCTTTATTTTCTTGATTGTCTTTCATTCTTACTCTTTGAGTTTGTCTTACACATAGTTTTCCTTTTGCAATTACCTTTCCTTGCTTATACCTTTTCTTGTTTGTCTTTATTGTTTCATTGGTTTTGTGGTGGTTTGCTCTTAAGATTGGTGTGCTTGCTTTGACATATTTCATTTGAGGATTCCAAGGCCTCAAGATCAGATTGGTGCAAGAACATTATTTCTTTGAGAGTGATATCTTTTCAGCCTTAAATTCACTTCGGCAGTTTCAATTGGAAAGCTCACTGTTTTTGCTAATTTTTAACTTGTTTGCTGTTTTGTGTGTTTGCTGTTTTTTAATTACAAATGGCTGGATCTTCAAGTGATGCATCCTCCAAGCAGAATTCTCCTTCCAAAGCTTCAATTCTTGGTGAATTACATGAAGCTCAAAGAACAATTAGAAGGTTGGAAGAGAAATTGCAAAAGATGGAGGTCAAACAAACTAGACCATCTCCTTCTATCCATGATGGACATCATTCTCATAGACCATCTTCAAGAGCTTCTTCAAATGATGTTGGCCGTGAAGATGAGCATAGGAGAAGGAGACCTCCACCCCAAGTCCATGGACAAAGACATCATCACCAAGGGGAAAGAATTCACTACGGCAATGGCTTCTACCATGATGCAAAGTCCAAGCTTCCTTCGGTCAAACTACCTTGTTTTAATGGTTCTAGTGATCCAAATGTGTATTTAGATTGGGAGGCTAAGTGTGAACAAATTTTTGAGATCCATGAGATCCAAGATGAGCATAAGCTCAAGCTAGCCACCCTAGAGTTTAGTGATTATGCCATGAAATGGTGGCATGGGATTGTAAAGGACATTATCTATCACAAGGGTCCTCCCGTGGACTCTTGGAACTCTTTAAAGGATCATATGCGCGCTAGGTTTGTGCCCCCACATTTTAGGAAAGACCTCATGTTGAGACTCCAACGGTTTCAACAAGGCACGCTAAATGTGGATGAATATTATAAGGAGCTTGAGACGCTTGTGTTTAAAATTGAATTAGAAGAAAGTGAAGAAGCCATGGTTGCTAGGTTTGTGAGTGGTCTTAGGAAGGATATCCAAGACATTGTTGAGTTACAAGAGTATTCATCATTGGGCTCTTTAGTTCATCTTGCAATGAAGGTGGAAGCCCAACTTGCTAAGAAAAACTCTTTTAAAAATGCTTCCAATAATGGATACTACTCCAAGTCTTGGAGAAACAAAACTTCTTTTTCAAAACATCCTTCCAAAGATTCTTCTTTCAAACCCAAGGAATCTAAGCCATCAACATCTAGACCTAAGTCTCCCACTAGAACATCTAACACTAAATGCTTTAAATGTATGGGTTATGGTCATATTGCTGCAAATTGTCCTTCAAAACGAAGTATGTACATGCATGAGGGCATTGTAGTTAGTGAGCATGATTCGGATTCTTCAAAGCATTCATTGCATTCTCATGCATCTAGTGAGGAAGAGAGTGAATGTCCACTTGAAGGGGACTTGTTAGTTGTGAGAAGACTTCTTGGACAAGTTTCACAACCTTTTGATGAAAGTCAAAGGGAAAATATTTTCCATACAAGATGTCTTATTCAAAACAACATTTGTTCCTTGATAGTGGATGGGGGTAGTTGTGCAAATGTGGCTAGTACAAGAGTAGTAGATAAGCTTGGATTGCCTACTATCTCTCATACAAAGCCCTACAAATTACAATGGCTTAGTGAAGTAGGAGAAATAATTGTTAATAAACAAGTCCTCATCCATTTCTCCATTGGAAAATACAAAGATGAGGTATTATGTGATGTTGTGCCCATGGAAGCCACTCATGTTCTTTTGGGAAGGCCTTGGCAATTTGATAGAAAAGTTTTACATGATGGCTTTACCAACAAATTATCTTTTGAATTCCATGGTCACAAGGTTACTTTAAAATCTCTCTCTCCAAGAGAAGTCCATGAGGACCAAGTTATCATGAAGAAAAAGAGGGAGAGTGAAAAAGATAAAAAAGATAAAAAAGATAAGAGTTCTAAGCCTACACTCCTTGTGTCTAGGCGTGACATTGAAAGGGAAATAGTGGCTCATCATCCTCTTTTTTTAGCCATCCCTAGAACTCTTAGCATAGAAACACTTGTTGATAGTCCTCATTGCTTGGAAAATTTGGTAGAAGAGTTCAAAGATGTGTTTCAAGATCCTCCAAATGGCCTTCCACCTTTGAGAGGGATTGAGCACCAAATTGATTTGATACCGGGCTCTTCTTTACCAAATCGTCCCGCATATAGGACCAATCCAAGTGAAACCAAGGAAATTCGCCAACAAGTTGAGGCTTTGATTGAAAAAGGGTGGGTGCAAGATAGCATGAGTCCTTGTGCTATGCCTATCATCTTAGTGCCAAAAAAGGATGGCACATGGCGAATGTGTTCGGATTGTAGGGCCATAAATAACATAACCATTAAGTATAGGCATCCCATACCTAGATTAGATGATTTGTTGGATGAATTACATGGTTCAAAAATCTTTTCAAAGATTGATCTTAAAAGCGGCTACAATCAAATCCGTATCAAACCGGGTGATGAATGGAAGACGGCTTTTAAGACCAACTTTGGTTTATATGAGTGGTTAGTTATGCCTTTTGGTTTAACTAATGCACCAAGTACCTTCATGCGCCTCATGCATCATGTTCTTAGACCTTTCATTGGTAAGTTTGTTGTGGTTTACTTTGATGACATTCTCATTTATAGCTTATCTTTGAATGACCATAGGTTGCATGTTAGGCAAGTTTTGGAAACCCTTAGGAAGGAACATTTGTATGCTAACCTTGCTAAATGTATGTTTGCTCTTGATCATATAGAATTCCTAGGGTTTGTTGTGAGTTGTAAAGGGGTCCATGTGGACAAAACCAAGGTGGTGGCCATTCAAAAGTGGCCTACACCGAAATCTTTGAATGAGGTCCGAAGTTTTCATGGGCTTGCTTCTTTCTATAGAAGATTTGTCCCAAACTTTGGTACCATTGCCGCACCACTCAATGACATAGTGAAAAAGGATGTGGTCTTTCATTGGGGAGAAGCACAACAAAATGCTTTTGATACTTTGAAAGAAAAATTGACTAATGCTCCCATCTTGGCCCTTCCTAATTTCACTAAGACATTTGAGATTGAGTGTGATGCTTCAAGCATAGGTATTGGGGCTGTTCTCCTTCAAGAGGGCCACCCCATAGCCTATTTTAGTGAGAAATTGAAGGGAAGTCATCTCAACTATTCCACCTATGATAAGGAATTATATGCACTTGTTAGGGCTTTGTTTACTTGGCAACACTATCTTTTTCCCAAAGAGTTTGTGATACATAGTGATCATGAATCTCTTAAATATTTGAAAAGCCAAAACAAACTTAACAAGAGGCATGCTAAGTGGGTGGAATTCATTGAGCAATTTCCTTATGTGATCAAACACAAGCAAGGCAAAATAAATATTGTGGCGGATGCTCTTTCTAGAAGATACACCTTGCTAAATCTTTTAACCTCTCAATATCTTGGTTTTGATCACATTAAGGAACTTTATCATGATGACCTTGATTTTTCTCTCCTCTATCAAGAGTGTCTTAAGGGAGGACACAAAGATTTTTTTATTCAAGATGGCTTTCTTTTTAAAGGAAAACGTCTTTGTGTTCCCCAATGCTCTATTAGATTATCTCTTGTTAGAGAAGCTCATGAGGGGGGCTTAATGGGACATTTTGGGGTTGCTAAAACTTTGGATGTGTTGCATGAACATTTCTTTTGGCCTCATATGCATAAACATGTTCATAGTTTGTGTGATAAATGCATAGCTTGCCGCAAAGCTAAATCTAAAATGCATCCCCATGGTCTTTATACTCCTCTTCCTATCCCTTCAATGCCTTGGGTAGATATATCTATGGATTTCATCTTAGGCTTACCCAAGACATCAAAGGGAAAGGACTCCATTTTTGTGGTAGTGGATCGTTTTTCAAAAATGGCTCACTTTATTCCTTGCCACAAAGTGGATGATGCATGCCACATTGCAAACCTCTTCTTCCAAGAAGTGGTTCGCTTGCATGGGATTCCTAGGTCTATAGTGTCCGATAGAGATCCTAAGTTCTTGAGTCACTTTTGGAAGACCTTGTGGGGCAAGCTTGGAACTAAGCTTTTATTTTCTACCACTTGCCACCCACAAACCGATGGTCAAACCGAGGTGGTAAATAGAACTTTGGGACAACTATTGAGATGCTTTATTTCGGGGAATCCTAGAGTGTGGGAGAATTTACTACCCCATGTTGAGTTTGCATATAACCGAGTAGTAAATTCTACCACCTCCCATTCTCCTTTTGAGGTGGTCTATGGGTTTAATCCCCTAACACCTCTTGATCTTCTTCCTATTCCCCTTCTTGACGATGTCTTGTGCAAAGATGGGGATGAAAAGGCTTCTTTTGTGAAAACTTTGCATAAAGACATCAAGAAGAGAATTGAGAAGAAGGTTGGCAAGTATGCTGAACTTGCCAATAAGAGGAGAAAAGCATTGTTGTTTGATGAGGGCGATTGGGTTTGGCTTCACTTGAGGAAGGATCGTTTTCCTACTCAAAGGAAGTCCAAACTAATGCCTCGAGGGGATGGACCTTTCCAAGTCCTCAAGAGGATTAATGACAATGCTTATGAGTTAGATATGCCTGATACATTCTTCGGTAGTCATACTTTTAATGTCAGCGATCTAACTCCTTTTTCTGTAGGTCTCCAGAATTCGTGGTCGAATTCTCTCCAACTCGGGGAG
Organism: Phaseolus vulgaris; assembly: GCF_000499845.2. NCBI lineage: Eukaryota > Viridiplantae > Streptophyta > Magnoliopsida > Fabales > Fabaceae > Phaseolus > Phaseolus vulgaris. The sequence goes on along the minus strand of NC_023753.2, from coordinate 25,336,841 downwards.
TATGATGGAGATCAAGCCCAAGAGAACATGGAGGCCACTCATCAAGCTCAAGAAGAGGTGGAGGCACAAATGGAGGATGCCCATGGAGGTCAAAGTCCACCTCAAAGGATTACAAGAAGCATGTTCAAAGCCTTGGGAGCAAGAGGACATTTATTTTCTCTTTTTGTAGTGTCTTTAGTTGAAGGTGCTTAGAGGGAAACCTTAGAAACCTCTTTTGTTATAGCATCTTTTAGGTTTTAAATAGGACCTTTAGGGGGGTGTATTAGTAGATAGGTGTAGGTGTAGTTTTTGGGAGGTGTCATAGTAGAAAAAGGTCACACCTCCCATGTGACTTGTTTTTGGTGGGAATTTCAAATGAGTTTATTTGAAATTTCCCACCTATTTTTCAGCACCTTAGGCTATAAATAGAGGTGCTTCCTTTGTAAAATTCAGATTTGAATTTATCTAAAGAAACTATACTCAAAATTGGAGTGAGCATTTGGAGAGCTTTTGAGCTTCTACTCTAGTCTTATCTTGAAGGACCATGGTTTCCTCAAGTGGCGGCTTCCACACTCATCTAGGAGCATCCATACTTCTAGTGGCGTGATCATCCAACCTATCTTCCATCTTCATGAGCATTCTCTTCTCCTTCCTTTCTTCTTCTTCAATTGTTCTTGTTGCCTTGTGTTTTTGAGTTGTCTAGCTTTCGGTTTTTCTATTTTCAGCACCTATATTCTGTTTTGTTTTTAATTCTGTTCGGTTCATATGATTAGTAGCTAATTCTGTTCGGTTAATCTAGTTTCTATTCCTTTGTTGATTCAATTTGACAATATTTGGTTCATCCAAATGAGTTTGGGATTTGGTACTTGTTATTGGTGAGTTCTTGATCTTAGAACCATGATCCAACTTCTAAGAAAGTGCCTCTACATTTTCCAGCTCAAGGTGATTCCTCAAAGTGTCAAGAATCTTGTTCTATGTGGCTATTGGAATCACATCACACCTTCTTCACCACCTGCTCCACCTGCTCTTCCAACACCAACACCGCCTTCTCCCCCAGCTCCAACACTGCCTTCTCCCCCAGCTCCAACACCGCCAGTCCAAGCAGTACCCTTGGCGACTGCACTTCCTGCGGTTGAGGCCACCGAGCCCAACTTCATGGAGAACCCTCCGAGCGCCTCCACGCCATTCGTATCCGCTGGAGAGGGTCCTCCTTCAACTGCCTCAATCGCCGAAGCTGCGCCAGGTGGGGATGAAGGCTCTCATAACTCGCCAATAATCATTACCGAGTCCCCCACGTCACCACCACGCCAAGAAGCCCAACCTCAACAACCAATCCAAGAAGGCGGTGGTGAGAGCCAGCACCAGGCTCCTTCAGCGCCTCCACCAACAGCGGTTGCAAACCTTCCCCTCGCGGTCAAAGGAATCTGGGGGCCCTTCTCAGCTAGGCTTAAAATGATGGCAGAGGACCTCCCCTCTATCATAACAAAAGTTGTGGAGAGCTCCAACAAGAAACTTCAGGATGATATCTCCACACTCGAAGAGGAGAATCGCCTGATAAGAATCGAGGCGGAGAAGTTGTCTTGCAACCTTATGATGGCGGAAATCGAACACTCGAGGGTGGAGGACGCCATGAGCACAGAGCTGAGGGTGGCGCGTAAGGAGGCCACCGATCTGCGCCAGAAGCTGCACCTCCTAGCTCAAGAGAAAATCGAGTTGGAGAGCAAGCTGGTTCCCTACCGTCTCAAGGTGGCTGACCTGGAGGCAACAATAAAAGCGGATGCAGCCAAGGTAGAGAACCTTGAGAAAAGGTCGGTCGATCGGGAGGTTCTCTTAGGAAAAGTTGAAAAGGAGAGGGATGAGGCCGTGGCTGAGCTCGCCGAAGCCAGAGAGGAGAATGCAAAGATCGCTACAGAGCTGGCCCAGGCGCGGGAGGAAAACAAGAAGGTTGCTGAAGACCTCGCTCAGACTCGCAGGGAAAATGAAGAACTGAAGAAGCGAGTTGACGAGCTGAAGCAGCAAACCGAGGGGCTCAAGCAAGAAAACGAAGAGCTTGAGCTGAGCTCCGCCCAAGTCCTCGCCGCTGGGTTTGACGCCGCCATGGAGCAAGTCGCCTGCCAATACCCCGATCTGGACCTCTCCGTGGTGTCAATATGCAACGAAGTAGTGGATGGGAAGATCGTTCCCTCTGAAGATTAGCTGCTTCCCTCCATCGCTTGTCTGTCTATTTGCTTTTGCACAATCCTTACTTGTAGCCTTCCTTTCTTTGTATTTGAACTGATATCACTTTTATCATAAATTTTCTGCTTCTTCATATGATCTCTCTGTTTGCTTCGCTTCTTCTTGTAAAAATCGCTTAAACGAAATTGACTTAGCAACTCTGCGGGCGCAACTGTTTACTTACTGCTTCGAACTCGATCAAACTATCAACTTTCGAATGATAGCATCTCATAACTTGTGAACTTAAGGCAATTCGAGCTTCAGCGTGAAACTACTTACTAAACAGCAAGTTTTAATCCAACTGATAGTTTAAGACATAGTTAACCTGATCTGCTCCATCAAAACGGGCCCTTACTCTTGCCATCGCTTGAATTTCTTCTGACCGCCAAAGAATTTCTTCTGACCGCCAAAGAGTCTTGGCGATACCAGCTTCCTCTCGCCTTCATAACTTGGCCATTGTTCCCTCATCTGGGGGTAGAGGCGCCTTTCGGATCCTTCTCTACCTTCCCTGCGTTTCAGAACAATAAGTCGGATAGCTAGGCGTTCTCTTCGAACCTACCTTAGCTATCCTTTAAACTTCTTCCACCCTCCACACCGTACCTGAACTCGTTCGAGACGAGAAGGATTTTATCTTGCCTGAACTCGCTCGACGGCGAGAAGGTCTTTAACTCGCCTGAACTCGCTCGACGGCGAGAAGGTCTTTAACTCGCCTGAACTCGCTCGACGGCGAGAAGGTCTTTAACTTGCCTGAACTCGCTCGACGGCAAGAAGGTCTTTTATCTCGTGCCTCTACATTGCCCCAGGGGCTACATCTTCTCTCCCCTGGAGGCACTGAGGACTTTTTACTGGTGCCTCTACATTGCCCCAGGGGCTACATCTTCTCTCCCCTAGAGGCACGGAGGACTTTTTCTCTTTCTCGCCTGCACTCGCTCGACGGCGGGGAGGTCTTTATCTCTTTCTCGCCTCAGGACGCGCGAGGGCGTTGAGGTCTTTTAAACGTTGCTGGTGCCTCCGATCGCCGAAAGACGATGAGGACTTTTAACTTTAACTGATGCCGTCAATCGCCGAAAAACGATGGGGACTTAGAAACTTTTAGAAAGCATGCAACATAACTTCAAACTCGCCTTAAATCACATTCGAGTGACAAGGTCTTTTTTCAAAACTTTTGTAACAACAACAAGCATGCAATCTAAAACACTTTAAACTTCGAAAACTCTTCTTTATTGGGTGGCCTCATTAAAAACCCTCCTTAGGGAAAAAAGAGTGCCCCCTTCAAACTGTTTTAACAGAAAGCTTACAAAACTCTCCGTGTTTGTTTTTACTTACAAAGCTTTTAACTGTAATATAACTTGAGGTGCGTGGCGTTCCAAGTGCGAGGAATCGCCCCTCCTTCCAATGTTTCTAAGCGGTAGGCGCCGTTCCCGAGCGCCTCGGTTATTCTGAACGGTCCCGTCCACTTAGGCGACAACTTGTTCTCCATCTCATACTGGTGGGCGTTCCTCATCACCAGGTCGCCTTCTTTAAACTGCCTTGGCATCACCTTCGAGTTATACCTTCGTTCAATCCTTCTTTTCACTGCCTCACCCTTTACTCTCGCCTCCTCCCTGACCTCATCTAGCAAATCCAGATTCAGCCTTCTTTCCTCGTTCGAGTCTTCCGCTACAAAATTCTGGAATCTCGGCGAGCTCTCCTGGATTTCCACTGGAATCATTGCGTCGCATCCATAGACCAGGCTAAACGGGGTCTCATGGGTTCCTAACTGCTTGGTGGTGTGGTACGCCCAAACTATACGGGGTACCTCCTCAGCCCACGATCCCTTGGCTTTCTCTAGTCTTCTCTTCAGGCCTCTCAGCAATACCCGATTGGCGGACTCCACTTGGCCATTTGTCTGAGGGTGCTCGACGGATGCAAATACTTGTTGAATTCTCACCCCTTCGCACAACTTCTTCAACAGGTGACTTGCAAACTGAGTCCCGTTGTCCGACACTAGGCGCTTAGGCACACCAAACCGGCACACGATGTTTTTCCATACAAAGCTCTCGATCTTGTGTGTGGTGATCTGAGCCACTGGCTCTGCTTCGATCCACTTGGTGAAATATTCAATCGCCACCACCAAGTACTTCATCTGCCTGATCGCCAGTGGAAAAGGTCCCAGAATGTCGACCCCTCATGTATGAAACGGCCAAGGGCCGTAAATCGACTTCAACTCCTCGGGAGGCGCTTTGTGCCAATCGGCGTGCTGCTGACATTGCTTGCAACACTGCGCATACTTCTTGCAGTCCTCCCTCATTGTTGGCCAGTAGTAACCTGCACGGAGGGTTCTTGCGGCCAGAGCTCGACCCCCGACGTGACTTCCGCATATCCCCTCATGGAGCTCGGCCATGATTCTTGTGCACTTCTCTCCGTGCACACATTCCAGGAGTGGGTGTGTGAACCCAAACCTATACAACTCGCCATCAATCATTGTGAACTTGCTAGAGTTCTTCTTTATCTTCCTAGCCTCCGCCGGATCCAGCGGGAGAAGGGCATATGCCAGGCATCGCTGGTACTGTGTTATCCACGTGTCTGGCTCATGCGTAGCGCAGACTTGCGTCATGTTCACCCTCTCTCCCCGACATGCTCTTATTCTCGGCGATCTCAAGGTCTCCTGAGTCAAAGACCTGTGTCTCCTTGCCGCTTTCTCCGTCGACTTGCTTATTTGAAGAACCAGGTGATCTGCCACAAATGCTCTAGGCGTCTTCAGAGTTTCTTGGATCACCGTCCTCTGCCTACCCCCCTTGCCTGAACTGGCGAGCTTAGCTAGCAAGTCAGCTCGGGCATTCTGCTCTCTGGGCACATGGACCACTTCAAAGGAGACAAAGGAACTCTTCAACTCCCGCACATACTCCAGGTAAGCCGCCATTTGTGGATCCTTGGCCTGGAACTCGCCTGTTACTTGTCCCGTGACCAACAGCGAGTCACTCTTAGCCATCAACACCCTAGCTCCCATCTCCTTGGCCAGCAAGATACCGACGATCAGCGCCTCATATTCTGCTTGGTTGTTGCTGGCTTTGAAGGCAAACCTCAGGGACTGCTCAATCAGCACGCCGTTGGGCCCTTCCAAGATGATTCCAGCATCGCTACCCTGCTGGTTCGACGATCCGTCCACCGAGAGTACCCAACGGAAATCATCCCCCTCAACTCGCGTTGCTTCTGACGAGAGCTCGACCATGAAATCAGCGAAAATCTGCCCCTTGATCGGACCTCGGGGCTCATACTTGATATCGAACTCCGACAGCTCCACCGCCCACTTCACCATCCTCCCAGCTACATCGGGCTTCTTCAGAACCTTCTGGATGGGCAATTCGGTCATCACCAGTATTGTAAAACTGTGAAAATAGTGGCGCAACCTCCTCGCCGAAAATACCACAGCCAGCGCGGCTTTCTCCAAGGCCTGATACCTCACCTCCGGGCCCTGCAACACTTTGCTGACGAAATAAATAGGCTTTTGAGCCTGGTCCTGGTCTTGGGCGAGCACCGCACTTACCGCCCTCTCAGTCACAGCAAAATACAACCTGAGAGGGGTCCCCACCAACGGTTTGCACAAAACCGGCGGGCTCGCCAGGTACTCTTTAAGCTTGACGAAGGCCTCTTCGCACTCCTTCGTCCAGGCAAACTTGTTGTTCCGCCTTAAACACTGAAAGTACGGATGGCCCTTCTCTCCGCTAGCTGATACGAAACGAGACAGGGCGGCCATCCGACCTGTAAGTTGCTGCACTTCCTTCACGGTAGCCGGGCTCCTCATCGCCAAGATGGTAGCACACTTATCAGGATTGGCTTCTATTCCTCTTTCAGTTAAGAGGAATCCCAAGAACTTCCCCGCCTCCACGCCAAAAATGCACTTCTCGGGGTTTAGCTTTAACCTGAACTTGGCGATTGTAGTGAACAACTCCTCCAAGTCCGCGACGTGCTTGCTCTTCTCCAGCGAGGTCACGACCATATCATCCAAGTACCCTATCCATCAACCTCTGGTACGTGGCCCCCGCGTTCTTCAGCCCAAAAGGCATCACCTTGTAGCAGTAGCACGATCTCTCGGTCATGAAGGCGGTCTTCTCTTCATCCATATGATGCATCTTTATTTGGTTGTACCCCGAGAAGGCGTCCAAGAAACTCAGCAACTTGCACCCTGCAGCACTGTCCACCAGGGCGTCTATGCTTGGCAAAGGATACGAATCCTTTGGGCAAGCCTTGTTTAGGTCAGTGAAATCGACGCACATGCGCCATTTCCCATTGCTTTTCTTCACCAGCCCGACATTGGCCAGCCACTCAGGGTACTGGACTTCCCTGATATGGCCTGCAGCGAGGAGCTTCTGGGTTTCATCCCTGATCGCCTGCCTCCTCTCCTCGTTGAATTTCCTTCTTCTCTGTCGCACTGGTCTGACCTGGTTGTCCATTGCTAGATGGTGGCATAAGAAGTCGGGGTCGATTCCCGGCATGTCTGAAGCAGACCATGCGAAAGCATCCAGATGCCGCTCTATCGCCTTGGTGATCTGGTCTTGGAGCTCAGCCTCCAAGGATCTTCCCAACTTGAAGACCTTTCCCCCAATCTCCCTTTCGAGCCACTCCTCGACGGGTTTGGGTCTAGCTTCCCTGGCGATTACCGCCCTGGCGATTCCCAGCTCCCTCGCTTCCTCTGGGCGGTTCCTCGCCTCTTCTTCCCGCTCGGAGTTCTCTCCCTCAGCCTCAACATCCATCATGGTGACGTCGCCCCCGGCGGCCACCTCCATCGCTGCACCGACAACTCCCCATTCTGTTGGCTTGGGCTTCACACCGGGAGGCGGCGTCGTTGTGATGTAACTTACTGACCTCTTGTTTTTCAGGCTATTCTCATAGCATTTCTTCGCTTCCTTCTAGTCAGATTTGATGGTGATCACCACCCCTTCCATCGATGGCAACTTCACCTTCATGTGCCTGGTTGAAGGCACAACTCCTATTCTGTTGAGTGTTGGTCTTCCCAACAGAATGTTATATGCTGAGGGAGCATTCACGAAGAGGTACTTGATTTTCTCCGTCCTCGAGCCCGCCTCATCCGTGAACGTAGTCCTTAACTCTATATACCCCCCGACCTCCACCTGATCGCCAGCGAAGCAATACAAGCACCCTCCATAGGGCCTCAGATGGTCAAGGGGCAACTGCAGCTGTGTGAAAGTCGGCCAGAACATCACATCTCCGAACTTCCTTGGTCCACCAGAACCCTGTGGACCTTCCTTCCCGCCGTAACAAGCGAGATGACTATTGGATCGTTGTCATGAGGCACAACGTCCCTGAGATCTTCCCTTGTGAACGTGATGTTCACATCTGGCGAGTGGTCCTCGAACATGTCCACTGTCATCACAGACCTCGCGTACTTCTTCCTCTGCGACGCGGTGCATCCACCACCCGAGAAACCTCCCTCGATGGTGTGGATCTCCCCGTGAGTGGGCATTTCGTGCTGCTGAGCCTCATCACCCGCCGGCTGGGAGCTCGACGCGCCCCCCGTCCTTCTATCCAGCAGGTAATCATTTAGGAACCCGCTCTTAACCAGGTCGTCGAGCTGGTATCCTAATGCCAAACATGAGTCCACGGTGTGGCCAAAGCCCTGGTGGAATTCGCACCAGGAGTCTGGCTTTGGTCCCAACACCTTGTCGCCCACCTTCTCAGGCGCCTTGAGCCTGGCTGCTATATTGGGGATGGCGATCAGGTCCGCCAGCCCCATGACAAACTTATGCTTCGGCGGGCGATTGTACTCCCTGGGGCGCCCTGGGCCCCTGCCCTTGTTTTTCCTTGGATCATAAGGATGGCGGCCCTCTGATCCCTCTTGGCCGCCGCTGTCTCCAGCACCCTCTGTGGCTGGATCCTGGTCTGGGCACGTGGCCTGGCGGGGGCCACGCTCCCCCTCTTCTCGGCGACCTCGCTTTCATCGGCGATGTGGGCCACCGCAAGTCGCCTAACCTCAGCAAACGTGGTGGGGTGAGCCCTGATCAGCGCTTAGCAGAAAGGTCCCGGCAGCACGCCCTTTTTGAAGGCGTAGACCAACATCTCTTTGTCCTTGGCCGGCAAGCGGACCATTTGCGCCCCAAAACGATTTAAGTAGTCCCTGAGGGACTCTCCCTGGTACTGCCTTATGTCAAACAAGTCATAAGACACCCGAGGTGGCGCCTTGTTCACTATGTACTGCTCGACGAAAAGCTTCGAAAACTGCTGGAAATTGGTTATGTGACCGGTAGGCAGGCTCACGAACCATTCCAGCGCTGTTCCCTGGAGCATGCTCACAAACATCTTGCAATACACAACATCCGAGCCTCCTGACAGCATCATCTGCGTGTGGAACGTGGTGACATGCGCCTCAGGATCCTCCACGCCGGTGAAAGTAGCCTTCACGGGTACCACACTCGCAGGGATAGGTGTGTCTGTGATCGCCTGAGCAAATGGCATGGGGAAAACGCGAGGCGGCGTTGACGGCGCGACCTCTTCCGCGACTGGGCGCCCCCTCTGCTCCTGAAGAGCTTGGCGCAATTCCTCAGTCACTCTGCTGAGCTCTTCATTCCTGGCCTAAGAGGCGACCAGGTCCTCATGCATCTTTGCCTGCTCTATGCGCGAGGCTTCCACATTCGCCTGCAGCGCACGCATGATCTCCACCATCTGCGCCATAGTCATGGTGCCTTCAGCAGCAACTGGCGCAACTGGACTTGAACGGTTGCTTCTCATCTTTCTCATGAAAACTTGACAGATCACAAAGAGCGACGAACAATACCTCCTTCAGCAACGATCGATCCAGCAATCAATCGGTCAGAACTTCGCAAACTTCAAAGAACTTCAAGAACGCAATCTCAACACCAAAAACCTTCGCAGAAACTCGCTACTCCACCACAGACCTTCAGTTTTTCCACCAAAACCTCTGATTCACCGGTCGAAAATCCGAACGAACGTCGAAGCTTCGATTTCACCGATTAAAACTCGCGTAAACAGCGAAAAACCTCAACTCTTCGAACAAAACCTCGAACGATCGGTGAAAAGCACGAATCTACCAAACAAAGCTTGAATGAACGGCGGAAAATGGTTGCACCAGCACACAACCACACAGAAACTGCAGAAACTCCAAGAACTCACGCTGTGGATGGGAACAGGTTTTCCACGGCCCCACGATGGGCGCCTGATGATCCTGCCTGTTGACCAGGACGCAAGAACCTTGCCTCGTCAAATCTGGATCGACTCTGCGCCGTGTTAGCTTCGGTCTTTCGCCTTGATTCACCTCAAGAACCTGCAAAAGACAGAACGGCGCCGCTGCGGCCGATCACGCTCCGACGCCCAAGTCAGCGACTGAACCACCAAAGTACTAAGAGAAAACTAAGAACAGGAACTGTGCAAAATTCTCTCTCAGCGTACTCAAGTTCTCGCAAGCGTAAAAGAAGTAATCTAAAACGCACGTACCTCAGAAGTTCGTTAGAATCTCTTATATACCTGTGAACTTTCTCTCTCCTGACAGTTACACATCTGGACACATGGCTCGCATCCAGCTGTACACGTGTCACCATCTGGAGCATCCTTGACTTGGGCGCCACTTCTTACTCTTCAGGCTTTTGGCTAAGTTACCTATACATGAAACAACTCAGCGCATAGCTGCCTTGGAGCATGATCTCTTCTGCGTGGCGAGTAGGGGTGCCTTCATACACACCTTCCCTGTGGTCTCGCCGGCCGCCTTCATGATCTACTTCACTTGCTTCACCGTGCACGTTCAGGTAAACTGTTCCCCGACCTCAACTTCTGGCTAGCTAGGAAATGACTATCTGACGACTTCATCCTCTGCTTTGAAAGCCTAGAACAAACTTCCATGATCCTTCGGTGATGTCCTTCTTTCGGCGATCTCTGATCACTTGGTCGTCTGGGTTCGCATCTGGCGACTTCATCTCAAACCCGGTGACCGCCGGTTTAGGTATGCTGGAGATCGGAGCACGCCAACTTACTAACTGGCGACTACACGAGCCCCCCGACTTCCTTCCCTCCTGCCAACCATGAGCCCTGCTTAACACGCCTACATAATAGCTTACTGCCACGTCATCACTTCCGACTACCTGGGCGGTACAATTTTTGAGAAGACTAGAAGGAAGAACTTTAGATGTGAAGGCAAATGACCTCTTCCTTCATCAACAAAAGCCTCCTTTACTTGATTTTCATCAGGAAGGCTTAGACTCCGTAGGTTTGAAAGATGTATCTTTAGAAGGAAATTTTGAAAAGGATTTTTTATTTTTTCCAAGAGTTGTTGTAGTAGTTATCATTAGGAGAGTTTTTGAAAGCATGTTTCTTTGGAAGTTTGGATTCATGAAGTTCAACAACATCTTGAATATCCCTTCTAAGACCACTCACAAATCTAGCTATCTTAGCTTCCTCACTATCATGCATTTCTACTTTGATTAAAAGCGTTTCTAACTCTTTAAAGTAAGCATCCACACTTAGCGTGCCTTGTTGAAGCCTTTGAAGCTTCAACAATAGGTCTTTCCTAAAGTGTGGTGGCACAAATCTAATGCGAATACACTCTTTCAAATCTTCCCAAGAAACCACGGGAGGTCTCTTGTTTAGTCCAATGTCCATTACAAGTCTATGCCACAATTTCATGGCATAATCTAAGAATTCTAAAGAGGCTATTTTCACTTTTTGGTCATCATTGACCCCATGTACATAAAAAATTTGTTCACATTTAGCCTCCCAATCTAAATACACATTATGATCACTATCTCCACTAAAGCTAGGTACTTTTACAAAAGATAAATGAGACTTGGCTGTTAGAATATATGGCCTTAAACGAGAGGGGAGTGAATTGTTTAAGAGGGATTTTCGCAAACTTTGAAGGTATAATGAAAATCAATGATGAATTACAGAGAAAAGAATCAAGGAAATAAATACCCAAAACTATTTTAAGATGATATCAAAAAAACAATCAGCTGTTTTGTCGAAACAATCAGTTGTTTTTATACACAGTTAAGAAAAACAACTTAAAACAGATATATGTGAGATCAGGGAAAGAGAGAATCACACAAACAGATTTATACTGGTTCACTCTTACACCAAGAGCTACATCCAGTACCCAGAAACCATTGGGTAATCCACTATGCAATCAAAACCAGATTACACACATCACACACCAAAGTAGTGACCTTGAACACCTCAAGAAACACACTACCTTTGGCAAACCACACCAATAATGTTGATCTTGAACACCTCAAGAACACACAACATTCCTTTGCAACACAACTACAAAAATACAGTAATCAAGGAGGAAGGGAATAGAATACACCTAGGTATTACAAAGCTTAAAGTTCAAAATTACAACCCAATCCTATTCCACACACTTAAGAATGATCCAAAGCTCTTTCAAATCTTGGAAAAACTGTTTTGCTAAACTCTTTCTCTTACTCCAAGATTAGGAGCGTAAAACCACCTTTATATAGACCAACCAAGTGGTCAAAAGCATTTAATAAAGGAGCCAAGTAAGTTAGGATCATTTAAAACATATTAGAATCGCTTAATAGAATTTTGTTAAGGTTTTCAGGAAAACAATTGATTCTTTTGTCGAAACAATCGGTTGAATTGACTTGACAGCAAAGTCAAGCTTTTCAATACCTTTTTCAAAAACTGCTAAGGTAAAACAACCTGTTGTTTCAAACAACTTGTTGAAATTTCAACAGCATTTTAGAAAACTCATCTTTTCAAAAGGTTAAAGATTCAAATGAACTTGGATCATCTTAAGGAATGAATTAACAAGTTTCAAACAACTAGACAACACACATACACCCAGCAGCAAGGTCTTCATGCTTTTTTCTTGGATTTGGAAACATCAAAGCATCTTGTTCAACAATCTCCCCCTATTTGATGAAGACAAATCCCTGGTTTGTTTTTGTTGTTGATTTTGAACTTGAAAGGTCCTGCAAAACAGAATTTGTGCATATACAAAGCAAGTATACCAGCTGGATACCAAGGCACACAAAACCAGTTTTCTGCATAAGCCTTTAAGCAGAAAAACCAGTCAAATAACCATAAAATCTGTGCCAAAAAATAGACTTGTGTGCAGCAGAACTATGGTGAATAAGAGCATGGCAACAACAGAATTTAAACCATGATAAAACCAGATAACACCATAGTGTAGCAACAACAATACAACACCTAAAACCACACCATTCTCCCCCTATTTGTCTTATCAAATAGAATGAAAGAAGGGATAAAAACAGGATTAAGAAAAACCGTAATACCAATATGTGTAGCAACACCATTGCAACAACAATCCTGTGATACCACATCAAAATTGCAGCAAAGATCTATGGTGTATCAGAGTTATGACAGCAGCATAATCAAAGTACCATAGACCCCAAAAATTTCAGCAAGGAGACCACAATTTCTCCCCCTATCTTTTCTTCATCCAACAATTCAAGTTGGTCAAATGATTGCTCAAGAGGTGGATTTGGTAGAAATATTCTTTCTTCTGTTAAGAGGAAACCTTCTAGACATTCCAAATATACATTCACAAATATTCATCAACCCCATGACCACCAATGTGGTTGCCATTCATAAAAAGCTTTGAATTTCAAGGAAAACAAAGAATACATCTCTTTATGATCTAATTCAGAGGCACAAAGAATGCATATTTGACTCATAATGGGTTATGAAAGAAAAGAAATAGTTGTAATCATGCATAAGTACCGTCCCGTATCCGGGCGTTGACAAAGTCAAGGTCAAAGTCAACGTCGGGGGTCAAAGTCAACGTAAGGCGTCGCCTCTGTGAAGAGACGCCAAGTGTCAGCGTCGCCAAGGTAAGGCGTCGCCTAGGTGAAGGCATCGCCCAGTTAAGGCGTCGCCCAAATAGGGCGTCGCCAAGGTCAAATGTCACAAAGGCGAGGCGATCACAGTGTGGCTCCCCGATACCCATGGGTAGGAAAGACCATGGAGGGAGCGACGCCGTGGGAAGGCCTCAAATCCCGATAATCCGGGGCAGTAATAAAGAAAAGAGAAAGGTGGCTTCAAGGCCATAGTAATAGCGCCAGTGTAGGGCAGCCTGACTCGTGAAGTGCCCCTGCCGCCCAGAGACGCCCTTGGGATAGATACGACTCAGGAGGAGGGTCACGCCCAGGGTAGCAAGGTGTAGGGTACGAGAGGAAGGCAGATACGCTCTCAAAGTGAGTGACTAGATGTTTGGGAGCATGAGTTGGCACCCAAAAAGTCACCCCTTGCGCAGTTGCACTCCCAAGCAGGAGGACTCACACGAAGAAACGCCCCCAGATGGGGTCATGGCGCTGTGAGGCCATCCACGAGTACAGCAGCCAGGTCAGGATAGAAACGCCATTTTGTCAGGTACAGGGTAATTAAGGTTATTTAATACAGTTTCCGTTTCGAGCGTTTAAGGTACTATAAATGCTCCCCAGCGGTTTAAATGTCTTAAATGCGCTGAACGCTTCATAATTCAATGCGCTTTAAGACCCTTTAAATGTTAGGGTAGTTTAAATAGTGCCTCGAATGTTGGGAACGGGGTTCGAACTTCTAGTTGCTTGCTCGAGCCTCGAGGTTACGCACAAGGACTAGGGAAAGATCTTTGCCAGAACGAGAAAGTATACACTAGACACAGTTCCTTTTTGCCACCTTCAGAGTGCCATACACGGTGCTCCGATACGGAGGTGCATAGTTTTGGTGTTTCTTGCTGGCTGACTTGAGTGTCGGAGTGCAAACGGCCGCTAGGGCGCCCTTTTGTCCTTCTTTGCAGGAACCCACAGGTAACCAGTGGGAAGGAGTCCCTAGGTGACAGTTGAGGTCGCGCACGAAGACGTCCCAGGCCAACCGGACGGAACATTTGGCGCCCACCGTGGGGCCGATATAAAACATTGGTCCCATCGCAAGTTTGAAAAGATCTATCAAGTCACGATAACGTTTGAGAAAACAGTGAAGAATGGCCACCACTAGACGAGGTACCGCATGCGCTGCGGGAGAAGAAATGTCCATGCAGCAGGTCCTGGAGATAATGCGGGGGTTACAGGATGATATGGCGGATTCGAAGATAGAACAAGAACGCATGCAGGCGGATCTCGACGCCTCGCATGTGAGGAACGAAGAGCTCCGTCGCGTTAATGAGGAGTTGCGCCGGGGTCTGAGGAACAACCAGGGGCAACGCGAACAAGAAGAGATGGAGCATCTCACCCCACCCAGGGAGTTTTCCATTCCCTTCTCGCAGGAGATCCTAGATGCGGCGATCCCCAACACCTTCGCAGGGTCCAAGGCGATTTTCATGGCGTTCCACACACAAATGGTGTTAGTAGGCGGTTCTGACGCCGCAAGATGCAAGCTCTTCATGAGCACTCTGACAGGAATGGCCATGGATTGGTTTATCAGCCTTCCTAACGGCCATATCACCTCTTTTCAGCAGTTGTCACAGTTCTTCAGAGAGCAATACTTGGCGAACAGGGCCCCGCCGCCGGTCTCCTACGATCTGTTTGATGTGAAGCAATACCAAGGGGAGAGTTTGAAGGAGTATATCAACCGTTTCGGGGCCCAAGTGGTGAAAGTGGGCACGACGGAAGAGCCCATGATTGTGTACGCCTTCAGGAAGGGCGTGTGTCCCGGCCCTTTTTGCGAATCTATTATTCGCAACCGCCCAAGGACTTTTGCTGAAATACGGCGTCGGGCGGTGGAACACATCTTCTCCGAAGGAGAAGTGTGCGAGAAGCGCACCGCCGTCGTACCCTCACGCCCGAGGGCACACATGCGGGTTCAGCCTGTCAGGGTCAACGAGACCACGACGGGAAGGAGGAAGTCAGAGGGGAGACGCCCCTATGAAACAAGAAAACCCCAGCCCCAGGGTCCAGCAGGGAGCGATCGCCCGGCTAGGTAGAGGGCAAGGTCGGCGAGATACAACTTTGTAGTGAAATTGAAGGACCTGATCGCCGTGCCTAATATAGTTGAGAGGTTGACGCGACCGGCGAAAACTGACAAGGTGTTAGGGCCACGGAAAGACTCTTGGTGCGAGTTCCACGAGGCCTTTGGTCATCACATTGACAACTGCCTCTCGTTGGTTACCAGCTTGATGAGCTGGTGAGGAGGGGGTTTCTGAAGGATTACGTCGCAGAATCCGCCGCAACCGCCGCCCTGCCGGCTCCAACAGAAGAGCAAGCGCACGAGATGCCCGTTCTCGGCGAGGTTCACACCATTGTTGGGTCTTTTCCGGCGGAGGTCCCACCGCCTCCCAGCGAAAGAAATACGCGAGGGGGGTCAACTCGATTGAAGAAAGGATCTCGGGTGAGCCGTGGGAATCGGACCTCGTGTTCACGAGAGGGGATCTCCGAGACGTGGTGCCGCATGACAATGACCCCGTGGTCATTTCGGTTGTCACGGCTGGAAGAAAGGTGCATAGGGTTCTTGTCGACCAGGGAAGTTCAGCAGATGTCATGTTCTGGTCGACATTTTGAGGCCCTACACAGGGTGCCTATATGGGTTTGCGGATAACCAGGTGGAAGTCCGAGGCTATCTGGAGTTGAGGACTACGTTCACGGATGGAGAGGCCTCGCGTACCGAAAGCATCCGGTAGTTGGTCATAAACGCCAACTCCGCCTACAGCATTTTGTTGGGCAGACCGGCGTTGAATAGGCTGAACGCAGTAGCCTCCACGCGCCACATGAAGATGAAGCTGCCAGACCTCAGCGGCAAGGTGATAGTCATCAAGTCGGATCAGGAGGAGGCGCGGAAGTGTTACGAAAACAGCCTGAAAACGAAGAAAAGCGTGTTCATGGTGTTTGAGCGTACACCCAGTGTGGACACATCGATGATTGAGGCAACGCCCCCCGGGTCAACGCCTGACGAGGTCACACCCGTAAGGGCGACGCCCGAGGTAGATACACTCATGGAGGAGGGACCTGATGATACGGTGCCCGTGGAAGAGGCGGCGCCCATTCAGGATGATAGCAGGGATCAACAGGCGGCTAACGTCGT
This sequence comes from Phaseolus vulgaris, assembly GCF_000499845.2. Lineage (NCBI taxonomy): Eukaryota > Viridiplantae > Streptophyta > Magnoliopsida > Fabales > Fabaceae > Phaseolus > Phaseolus vulgaris. The sequence continues at coordinate 25,320,665 of NC_023753.2, read as the reverse complement.
GGAGAGGGAGATTGGTGGCAAAACGTTTAAGCTAGGGCGTTTGCTGAGCCAAGAAGAGCAGGAGGGGGTGGCAGAGGTGATTTCACGCCACTTGGATGCTTTCGCATGGTCTGCCTCGGATATGCCCGGCATCGACCCGGATTTCCTATGTCATCACCTCAGCATGGACGCCACGGTTCACCCCGTGCGCCAAAGGAGGAGGAAGTTTAACGAAGAGAGGTAGCTGGTGGTAAGGGAAGAAACGCAGAAGCTGCTGAGTGCTGGCCACATCAGGGAGATCTAGTACCCTGAGTGGCTAGCCAACGTAGTCCTGGTGAAGAAGGCGAATGGGAAGTGGAGGATGTGTGTGGACTTCACGAATTTAAATAAGGCGTGCCCGAAGGACTCGTACCCACTGCCCAGCATCGACGCGTTGGTGGATAGTGCATCCGGTTGCAAGGTGCTAAGCTTCCTGGATGCATTCTCGGGATACAACCAGATCAAAATGCACCCGAGAGATGAGAGCAAAACTGCATTCGTGACGGAGACCAGCAGTTACTGCTACAGGGTGATGCCTTTTGGGCTGAAAAACGCGGGCGCCACCTACCAAAGGCTGATGGACAAGGTCCTAGCGCCCATGTTAGGAAGGAATGTCTACGCCTACGTGGATGATATGGTAGTGGCGTCGCAGGATAAGGCACAACATTTGGCGGACCTCGAGGAGTTGTTCGGCACTATATCCAAGTATCGCCTCAAACTAAACCCTGAGAAGTGTGTCTTCGGGGTAGAGGCTGGTAAGTTCCTAGGTTTCATGCTCACGGAGAGGGGAATAGAGGCGAACCCCGACAAATGCGCAGCAATTATCGGCATGCGAAGCCCGACGTCGGTAAAGGAAATGCAGCAGCTGACCGAGCGGATGGCGGCGCTCTCAAGGTTTTTTTCTGCCAGAGGAGAGAAGGGGCACCCGTATTTCGAGTGCCTCAAGAGAAACAGTCGCTTTGCATGGACAGACGAATGCGAAGCGGCTTTCATCAAATTGAAAGAATACCTGGCGATGCCACCGGTCCTCTGCAAACCGGTAACGGGCGTGCCACTCTGGCTGTACTTCACGGTGACAGAGCGGGCTATCAGTTCTGTGCTGGTCCAGGAGCAGGACCAGAGTCAAAGGCCCATATATTTCGTAAGCAAGGCATTACAAGGCGCGGAGACGAGATACCAGGCGCTGGAAAAGGCAGCATTGGCAGTGGTGTTTTCAGCCCGGAGGTTCCGACATTACTTCCACAGCTTTACGGTGGTAGTGATGACAAACCTCCCTATACAGAAGGTGCTGCAGAAGCCTGATGTAGCTGGAAGGATGGTGCGCTGGGCGGTGGAGCTGTCCGAATTTGACATCCAGTATGAGCCTAGAGGATCCATCAAAGGGCAAGTGTATGCAGATTTTGTGGCAGAACACTCGCCCGGAGGTGAACAAGAGGTGGAGGTGGGCTCACACTGGTTGCTCTCGGTCGATGGCTCTTCCAACCAACAAGGGAGCGGTGCGGGAATAGTCTTGGAGGGACCCAATGGCGTGCTGATTGAGCAAGCTCTGCGCTTCGCCTTTAAGGCAAGTAATAATCAGGCTGAATACGAAGCTCTGATCGCAGGAATGCTCCTGGCCAAGGCGATGGGCGCGCAGAACCTCTTGGTGAAAAGCGATTCCCAGTTGATTACGGGGCAGGTGTCGAGTGAGTTCCAGGTGAAAGACCCGCAGATGGCGGCGTATCTGAAATACGTCCAACTATTGAAGGGAGCATTCAACGCTCTTGAGCTGATACATGTCCCAAGGGAGCAGAATGCCAGAGCCGACCTGCTTGCCAAGCTGGCCAGCTCAGGCCAGGGGGGTAGACAGAGGACAGTGATCCAAGAGACGGTCAAAGCTCCGCGTAAATTCGTTGAAGATAACAGGGTGGATGTCCTCCAGATTTGTACAGCAAGAGGGAGGCCAAGGAGTCATCGTTCTTTGACCCAAGATACGCTGAAGATGCCCCGCATCAGCACATATGCGGACACGCCCGAGGAAGGAAGGCAGATGCAGGTATGTGCCCTAGCCGAAGGAGACACCTGGATGACGCCGTACAGACGGTACCTGGTGGATGGGGCTCTCCTAGTGGAGCCTGAAGAGGGTAAGAAAGTTAAGAGAAATGCCGCAAGGTACACTCTGGTGGACGGAGTGTTGTTCAGGCACGGGTTTACTCACCCTATCTTAACGTGCGTAAGTGGCGACGAGTGTACCAGAATAATGGCGGAGTTCCACGAAGGCATTTGTGGGAGCCACGTAGGGGGAAGGTCATTAGCCTCTAAGGTGGTACGTGCAGGTTTTTATTGGCCAACAGTAAAGGAAGATTGCATGCGGCACGCCCAGGTTGTAAGTAATGTCAAAAACACGCCGACTGGCACAAGGCGCCGCCAGAAGAGCTGCGATCCATATACAGCCTGTGGCCTTTCCATACCTGGGGGATTGACATCCTAGGACCATTCCCACTGGCGATAAGGCAAATGAAGTACTTGATCGTTGCCATTGAGTACTTCACGAAGTGGATAGAGGCGGAGCCCGTGGCCTAGATCACTGCGCACAAGGTGCAACACTTTGTGTGGAAGAACATTGTCTGTCGCTTTGGCGTACCTAGGCGGCTGATATCCGATAATGAAGCCTGTGTGCTGAGGTAGGCATCAAGCAAGTGTTCGCATCAGTCGAACACCCCCAGACTAATGGGCAAGTAGAGTCAGCAAACAGAGTTTTGCTGAGGGGGCTAAAGAGAAGGCTAGGGAAGGCCAAAGGGGCGTGGGCGGAGGAAGTACCAAGGATCGTATGGGCATACCACACCACGCCCCAATCTTCCACCATGGAGACGCCTTTTAGCTTAGTGTATGGGTCAGATGCGATGATCCCAGTCGAGATACACGAAAGCTCGCTGCGTTTTCAAAATTTCGTGGCTGAGGAATCCAACGAAGAAAGGCGGGTGAACCTGGACCTACTAGACGAAGCCAGGGAGGAAGCCAGAATAAAGGCCCAAGCAGTAAAGAGAAGAGTAGAGCGACAATATAGCTCTAAAGTGAAGCCACGGCAGTTTCAGATTGGCGACCTAGTTACGAGGAAGGCTCATCCATACGAGCTGGAGAATAAGCTGTCTCCCAAAGTGGACCAGACCCTTCAGAATTACTGAGGCTAAGGGAAACGGTTCGTACAACCTAGAGACCTTGGAGGGGGGTCCCATCCCGCGCAGTTGGAATGCAACCAACTTGAAGTTTTATTTTAGTTGATTTATGTAAGCAGCAATGTAACAGTCTTGTAAAAGGGGATGCTCTTTTTCCCTTTCCGGGGTTTTTTAATGAGGTCACCCAAATAAAAGGAAAAACAAGTTCGAGAAAAACCTTGCCTTGGTTTTTAGTCTTTATCTTTTTCCTGTTCGAAGCGGCGACAGGCATCGCCACGAAGAAGGCATCGCCAAGAAGAAGCGTCGCCAGGGTAAGATGTCGCCTAGGTGAAGGCGTCGCCTAGTCGAGGCGTTGCCAAGAAAGAAGGCGTCGCCAAGAGAAAGCATCACCAAGAAAGAAGGCGTCGCCAAGAGAAAAGTATCGCCAAGGTAGAAGGCGTCGCCCAAGCGCAGGCGTCGCCAAGAAACATAACGAAGGGAAAAACGCACAGTATATGAAGTGTGTGCAGAAGTATAGCGACGTTACAGAAACCAAGCATGGTACAGTAGAGTTAAGTTTACAAGTAGTGTTCGAGATGAATGGGAGTAAGGCGAATAGGGCAAACATTACAGGCCCTGTGCTCATACTAAAAATACAAACGGACCACTCGTCAGTGGCCTCCGGAGTCGGCACGGGAGGAAGATGAAGCCCCGCTCTCAGCCCTCAGAGCCCGGGTAAGTTGTGACCTCCGCTGTTGGTTTATCTTCGAACCTGCGCCAAAGGAGATGAACGTGTTAGAGACACCATGAAGCAAAACACACATAGATTTAGAAGGCATCAAGGGCAGGAGTTTCTAAGGCAGCCATACATACATATATACTTCTCTAGGGTTCCGGCGTTGATCTCCAAACTGATCAAGGTGGCGGAGTCAAAACCTCCCGCCTCAGCTAGGATCCGACAAACAACCTGGTCATTCGGGGCTAGTTTCTTGAAGGGTTTGGACTTGAGGGCCCTCGTCTCCCTCACCAGTACAACGGAAAACCATCCAGGGCGGAGGGTACGAGATCAGAGCAACAGAGTTTGAAAAATCTGCCCTTCCACCCAGTGAAGGAGTTTTGGAAGGGAGTCAGGAGAACCCTACCGGGAACATTACTGAGGGTCACCCAGAGGTTGTTCCTTTGCCTCTTCACCTCAAAGAAGTGAAGGAAAATATCAACCGAGGGTGCACACCCCAGAAAACCAAAAAATACGTCAAAGGCCTTGACGAAAGCCCAGCTATTAGGATATAACTGGGCCAGAGCAGCATTAATCTCCATCAACAGTTCCCTCTCAAACCTGGAGAAGGGCAGGCGCACGCCGATGGTCTTGAAAACCACCTGACAAAAATAAAAGAAGGGGACCCCGTCGTTGGCCCGTTCGTCTCCGCACACTGGCTCCCCTAAAGCGCAAGGGAGCACAACAATATCGTCGTCGTGCCTCTTTGCGAAGGCGCGGTGATCATAGGAGCACGAATCCCCCTTGTGTTCCCCTATGGCCCGGGTAGAAAGCAAGCACGAGCACTCGTCAAGGAGCTCGCTCGAGGCCCAAGTATACAGGTCCTTGGGGTTAACCCTGGGGGGAGGAACACGAGAAGACATGCCTGAACAGTATCTGGGAGGTTTGGAGGAGAGTGACCTGCTGGAAACGCAGGGGTAAAACGTTGGTTAGAGAAGACACCAGAGGGACTCTTTGCGTGAAGAAAGATGGTGTAAGTAGGTTACGAAGGCACATAAACGATGAGGGCAGGTTCAAGATTTTGAAGAACTAAATATTGCGGTTAGTGCGCCAAACGACGCAAATGGAAATATTGCAGTTAGAGCGCCAAACGACGCAAATGGGTACACCGTGCGATCAAACCACGTGGCAGGAGATGGGAGGATGACCCTGGCACCACTGGTTAACACTCAGGAAACGTCGTATCGACAAAATGCCCGAGGGTACGATACGCCGTCGAGAATGGGCCAGAGGCTCAGAAAATGTCAGGACCAAGTCAAGTAGGGGAACGTCCCATCAGCCATACGAGAAACGCCACGTGGATGGCACGGGCGAGACCTAGAGCTTTTCACTACCCCTGGGCGTCGACCTGAGACAAAGTCAAAGTCAATGCCAAGGTAAAGTCAACGGCTTAACCGCACCGGGCGTCGCCAGGATGAGACGCCCAAGGTTTAATCGGCTGTTTTGTTGAAACAATCAGTTGTTTTGTCGAAACAATTAGTTGTTTTTATACGCAGTTTGATTCTGCCTGTTGACCGGAGCGCTGGAGAATGCCTCGTCAAAGGATCGACGTGCGCGCCGCTTCCTACCTCCGTTCCTCCTCTGGATCTATCTCAAGAACCTGCAAAGAAACGATACGGCGCCGCTGCGGCCGATCGCACTCCGACGCTCAAGTCAGTGACGGTATCACCAAATACTAAGAACTGGAACCGTGCAAATCTCTTTCTCAAACCGCTCTGTCACTCGCCAGCGTAAAGTGTATGAACTGAACGTGCGTACCTTAGAAAATCTGTTAGGAACTCTTATATACCTGGTGGTTCTCTCTCTCCTGGCAGTTACAGACTTGGACACGTGGCTCATATCCAACTGTACACGTGCCATCATCTGGAGGCTCCCTGACTTGGCGCTACTTCTACTCTCATTTTGGCTAAGTTACCTATGCATGGTGCTGCCCAGTGCATAGCTAACTCAGGAGCGCGATCTCTACTGAAACTGGCGAGGTAGGGCCTTCATACACCTTCCCTGTGGTCTCGCCGGCCGCCTTCATAATCTGCTTCTCTTTTAACTTCGGCGATGTGCTTGTTCTGGCGATCTCCGACTGCCTGGTCGCCTGAGTCTGCATCTGGCGACTTCGTCCTCAACCTGGCGATCGCCTATTCTGGTAAGCTGGAGATCGGAACACGCCAACTTAACTATCGGCGACTACACGTGCCTCCCGACTTCCTTCCCAACTGTCAACCTGGCGCCTTGTCAACACGCCTACACTGTAACAGGATGCCACGTCATCGCATCCGACCACCAGGGCGGTACACAAGCCCCCCAGTCTTAAGCGAAGACTTGTCTAGCGAAAAGACTGAAAAAGCCTTCGTTAACACCGGTCTACGTGGCATGGGCGCAGAATTCCAAGCGGTAGTACTTTCTGCTGCTCTGACGCTCCACCAAACTCTTCACGCATCATTCGACACGTGGCTCTCATCAACGGCCATCTTCATCTGCCGTTAGCGCTTCCCAAAACCGTTCGAAAACCCTTAAGCCCCTTACGCTCCTACTGTTCCATCACTTTCTTCACACCTGCATACGCTCTCATTTCTTTCTGCGAAAGCTCTCGACGTTCCTCGACGCTCTAGATCACCACCTCCCTTTAACATTCTCCCGATCATCGAAAGGTAACTACTTTCCTTCATCTGCTGGGTTTTCTTGCATTTTCACCGATTTGCATCATCCTGTAACTGTCTGGTGCATACGCTGTGGGCTGTTTTTCCATTTCTCCTTCTGCGTGACTTAGGGCTTTGCCGATTGTCGCAACGAACTCACATTCGTTCGTCTTTCACCTTCCTTTCATGATCGAGTCAGCCTTTGTAACCCTCCTGATTATTTTTCCTTCCTTCTTCGTTTGCAGTTGCTACCATGACTCGCACGAAGATCACCCCGAACCCCCCTCCGTCAGCGCGAAACCCCCCTTCACAAGCACACGACTCTACGCAAGTTCGTGGTGCTCCCTCTTCGCAGGCTGTGAGGCCCGCGTCTTCTCAAACCACTCTGGCCCAGGCGACTCCACCAAACGCTGGAGGAGCCCCCACCCCACTGCCAGACTTCAAGACGTTATACTCATGGGCTAACTCAACCCTCTTAAAGGAAACGTCGTCGGTGAACACCGCGGGAGCGGTTCTGCGATTGACCAATGGGGACGAGGCCCACCAATCCTTCCACAAGGAGCACGATGAGAGAATGATGGTGCTGCCTTGCCCAGCCACTCTGCCAGTGTGCGTCGATGATAAAGTGAGCGCCGACGGGCCCTTCTGCTTCGTCTACACAACTCTCTTCAAGAAGGTTAAACTCAGGTTCCCTCTCACTCGATTTGAGAGGGAACTCTTAACCGAGCTCAACATCGCTGTCGCTCAGCTTCACCCTAACAGCTGGGCGTTTGTCCGAGCTTTTGAGGTAACGTGCGCCCACCTGAGGTTGCCTGCGTCAGTGGACGTGTTTTTATTTCTATTTGAGGCCAAACACCCAGGAGATCGCCTGTGGGTCAGCCTGAACGCCATTGCTGGGAGATCCATCTTCACCATCTTCCAGCAGTCGTACAAGGATTGGAAGGGGAAGTTCATCCAGGTTCGCGCAAACGACAAAGACCCTTCCCTTCTCGACGGTTTCCCCTTGTACTGGGTGGACAAGGGGAAAAAGGAGTCCAAGAGCTGCTTCAGGAGGCCCAGAAGTCCTGATAGCATGGGAGCTTTGGACAGAGACCTTTGTCTCTTCTGGAAGAGGGTGGCAGATGCCCACATAACATTCTTGACCCCCACCCTGATTTCCTTCGAGTTCTTTGAGGACCAGTTGGAATTTCAAATAGGTTAGGACGCTACATCTTTGTCTTGACATTGCTTCTGATATTGTTTCTAGGCGTCTTGTGCGATACACACAAGACTTTGGTTTTACCTTTTCTGTTTATGCCTACTTTTGCTGTTTCATTGCCTTGTACACTTACTCCATTCTCCTTTGAGCTAACTTATGCACTTTCATTTTACGCAGACACCATGTTGGGTAAGAATATGCTCGCCGATTTAAAGGCGCTCGCCCGCAACCACGGGTTGGCGACCGGCTCCCAGACGGTTCCCAACTCAGCGGTCGAGAAGGCCATCATCCAGGGGCGATCACCGCCTAAGGCGCCCACCCAACGAAAGAAACTGGTCCTTAAGAGGCCAAAGCGGAAGGCCCCCCAAGTTGTCCAAGAGGATGAGGAAGAGGACGACGAGGTCACTGAGGATGGCCTCGTTACAAAGAGGACAAGGGTGGCACCACCTTCTCCACCTGCCCCACCCCCTCTTCTAGCTTCAACACCACCGTCAACACCTGCCCCTCCTCCCTTATCGCCAACGCCACGAGCTCCTTCGCCACCAGTCCAAGCAGTTCCATTGGCCACCGCGCCACCTGCAACTGAGGCCCCGGAGCCAAACTTCTTAGAGGACCCCCCGAGCGCCTCTACACCACATATATCAGCAGGAGGGGGCCCTCCTTCCAACACCTCAGCTGCAGGAATCGTTCCAATCGGGGATGAGGTCGCTCACACCTCTCCAATCCTAATCACCGAGTCCCCGATTGCGTCGCCGCGCCAAGAAGCAACCACCGAAAATATTGTTAAGGAAGGCGGCGACGAGAACCCTCAACAAGCCCCCCTGGCGCCTCTCCAAGCTGCAAATCTTTCCCTCGAGGTTACGAGGATGTGGGAACCTCTGACTGCTAAACTCAAAACCATTGCAGAGGATATCCCATCAATCATAACGAGAGCTGTGGAGAGCTCCACCAGGCGGCTACAGGATGACATCTACAACCTCAAGACCGAGAACAGCACAATGAAGGTCGAGGTGGAGAAGGCGTCATTCAGCCTAACGCTCGCGGAAATGGAACATTCTCGAGTGGAGGATGCCCTAAACACCGAGCTTAGGCTTGCGCGCAAGGAAGCTGTCGACCTTCGCCGCAAAGTCCATGAACTTGCCCAAGAAAAAGTTGAACTTGAAAGCAGAATCGTGCCTCTACGTACCAAGGCGAGCGACCTGGAGGCTCAAATTCAAGCCAATGCCGATAAGGTACAGAGGCTGGAGCAAAGGTCGATCGACCGCGAGAAGCTACTTGGGCAAGTAGAGAAAGCCAGAGACGACGCCATGGCCGATCTCTCCGAGGCAAACAAAGAAAAGGTGAAGATGGCTGCCGAGGTGGCCCAAGCTCAAACAGAATCCAAGAAGGTGGCTGACGACCTTCTTCAAGCTCAAGAGACCAACAAACAACTCCGAAAACAGGTCGAAGAGCTGGAGCAGCAGAACAAGGAGCTTAAGCAGCAGGTTGAAGGATTTCAAAAGCAAATTGAAGAACTCAAGCTAAGCTCCGCTCAGATTCTGGTTGCCGGGTTTGATGCCGCTCGAGAACAGTTCGCATGCCTATTCCCTGATCTCGACCTCAGCATGGTGTCATTAAACAATGAAGTAGTAGATGGAAAGGTCGTTCCCGCCGAAGGCTCAACCAGTTCCACCCCATCTGCTTCTTTATAAATTCACCTATATTTGCCTTGTAAAAAACTCTTGCACACGTATTTTGAACAGCTTCTTATTTTAATGGCGAGACTTGGACACTTCTTCTGACTCCTTTTGAGTGCTTTACTTTCTTTGTATGTTTAACTCTGCTGCGTTTAACTTAGCGATTTTGCAAACATGACCTTTGGCGTAACTGCTTCGAGCCGATTCAAACTTAAGCAATAATCGCTTTAAACAACTTGTACCCCTGAGGCACTAACCTGATCGTAAGAAAAGTTCCAAGCAATGAACTGTGATTCAATCATTGGTTCAAACAACGTCCCACTTGACCCGCTTTATCAAACAGGTCTTTCAACCTTCTCGCCGTGTTTGAACTTTACGCGATCACCTAGACCTCTTGGCAACACCAGCTTTCCTTAGCCTCAGGCTTTGGCAGTCATTTCTTTATCTGAGGCAGAAATGCCCTTTGGGATCTTCCTTTACCTCCCTGAACCCCAGAGCTAAAGACTGGCTGGCTAGGCGTTCTCTTCGAACCTACCTTAGCCACCTTCCAAGCTTCTTCCACCCTCTTCGCCATACCTGAACTCGTTCAGGACGAGAAGGATTTTATCTTGCCTATACTCGCGCACAAGCGAGAAGGTCTTTTAACTCGCCTGAACTCGCTCATCGGCGAGAAGGACTTTTACTCGCCTGAACTCGCTCATCGGCGAGAAGGACTTTAAACGGCCTTAACTCGCTCGACGGCGAGAAGGACTTTGTCCGGTGCCTCAACTTGCCCAGGGTGTACATCTCCTCCCCCCTGGATGCACTGAGGACCTTTCTCGCCTGCACTCGCTCGGCGGCGAGGAGGTCTTTGATGGGCCTTAGTTCGCACAACGGCGATAAGGACTTTATCCGGTGCCTCAACTTGCCCAGGGCGTACATCTCCTCCCCCCTGGATGCACTGAGGACCTTTCTCGCCTGCGCCCGCACAACGGCGAGGAGGTCTTTGATGGGCCTTAGTTCGCACAACGGCGATAAGGACTTTATCCGGTGCCTCAACTTGCCCAGGGCGTACATCTCCTCCCCCCTGGATGCACTGAGGACCTTTCTCGCCTGCGCCCGCACAACGGCGAGGAGGTCTTTAACTTGCCTCTACGTTGCCCCGGGAGTTACATCTTCTCGCTCCCAGAAACACGGAGGACCTTTCCTCTTTCTCGCCTGCACTCGCTCGACGGCGAGGAGGTCTTTCATCTGGTGCCTCCGATCGCTGATAAACGATGAGGACTTAACAACTTAACTGGTGCCTCTGATCGCCGAAAATCGATAAGGACTTTAAAACTTTAGAAAACACGCGACATATCTTTTCGTGCCTTAAATCATGTACGAATGACAAGGTCTTTCTTCGAAACTTTTGGAAATAACACATACGCAATCTGAAAACACCTTATACTTTCGAAAACTCTTCTTTTATTGGGTGGCCTCATTAAAAACCCTCCTTAGGGAAAAAAGAGTGCCCCCTTGAAACTGTTTTAACAGAGACATTGCAATGTAATATTTGTGTTTGTCTTTACTTACAAAGCTCTTAGCTATAGTACAACTTCAGGTGTGTGGCGTTCCATGTACGAGGGATCGCCCCCCCTTCCAACGTCTCCAAGCGATAGGCTCCGTTCCCGAGTGCCTCGGTTATTCTGAACGGTCCAGTCCACTTGGGTGATAGCTTATTCTCCATCTCGTACTGGTGGGCCTTCCTCATCACCAGATTGCCTTCTCTAAACCGCCTTGGCATCACCTTTGAGCTGTACCTTCGCTCGACCCTTCTCTTCACCGCCTCAGCCTTCAGCCTTGCCTCCTCCCTGACTTCGTCCAGCAGATCCAGGTTCAGTCTTCTCTCTTCATTCGAGTCTTCCTCTACAAAGTTCTGGAATCTCGGCGAGCTCTCCTGAATCTCGACTGGGATCATGGCATCACACCCATAGACCAAGCTAAACGGGATCTCATGGGTTCCTGACTGCTCGGTGGTGTGGTACGCCCAAACTATTCGGGGTACCTCCTCAGCCCAACTTCCCTTGGCCTTCTCGAGCCTTCTCTTCAAACCTCTCAGCAACACCCGGTTAGCTGATTCCAGCTGGCCATTAGTCTGAGGGTGCTCGACGGATGCAAACACTTGCTGAATTCCGACCCCTTCGCAAAGCTTCTTCAACAGGTGGCTCGCAAACTGAGTCCCATTATCTGATACCAGGCGCTTAGGCACTCCAAACCGGCACACAATATTCTTCCATACAAAGCCTTCGATCTTGTGCGCGGTGATCTGGGCCACTGGTTCTGCTTCAATCCACTTGGTGAAATACTCAATCGCCACCACCAAGTACTTCATCTGCCTGATCGCCAGTGGAAAAGGTCCCAGGATGTCGATTCCCTAAGTATGAAACGGCCAAGGGCTATAGATCGACTTCAACTCCTCGGGAGGCGCCTTGTGCCAATCGGCGTGCTGCTGGCATTGTTTGCAGCACTGGGCGTACTTCTTGCAATCTTCTCTCATGGATGGCCAATAGTAGCCTGCACGGAGAGTCCTCGCGGCCAGAGCTCGACCCCCGACGTGACTTCCACATATTCCTTCGTGGAGCTCTGCCATAATCCTCGTGCACTTCTCGCCGTGTATGCATTCCAGGAGTGGGTGAGTGAATCCAAACCTGTACAGATCGCCATCAATCAATGTATACTTGCTGGAATTCTTCTTTACCTTCCTAGCTTCTGTTGGATCTAGCGGGAGGAGGCCATCCGCCAGGCACCGCTTGTACTGTGTTATCCACGTGTCTGGCTCGTGGGTGGCGCAGACCTGCATCACGTCCACCTTCTCTCCTCGACATGCTCTAATTCTTGGCGATCTCAGGGTTTCTTGCGTCAAAGACTTATGGCTTCTCGCTGCTCTCTCCGTCGACCTGCTTATCTGAAGGACCAGGTGATCTGCTACAAATGCCCTCGGCGTCTTCAAAGTTTCTTGAATCACCGTCCTCTGCCTACCCCCCTTGCCTGAGCTGGCGAGCTTAGCAAGCAAGTCAGCTCGGGCATTCTGTTCTCGGGGCACATGCACCACTTCAAAAGAGGCAAATGAACTCTTCAATTCCTGCACATACGCCAAGTAAGCCGCCATTTGTGGATCTTTAGCCTGGAACTCGCCTGTTACTTGCCCTGTGACTAGCAGCGAGTCACTCTTAGCCATCAGCACTCTGGCTCCCATTTCCTTAGCCAGCAGAATCCCGGCGATCAGCGCCTCATACTCTGCTTGATTGTTGCTGGCTTTGAAGGCGAATCTCAACGATTGTTCGATCAGCACGCCGTTGGGTCCTTCCAATATGACCCCAGCACCGCTACCCTGCTGGTTTGACGATCCATCCACCGAGAGAACCCAACGGAAATCGTCTCCTTCAACCCGCGTCGCCTCTGAAGAGAGCTCGACTACAAAATCTGCAAAGATTTGCCCTTTGATCGGGCCTCGAGGCTCATATTTAATGTCAAACTCTGACAACTCCACTGCCCACTTCACCATTCTTCCTGCAACGTCAGGCTTCTTCAAGACCTTCTGGATGGGCAGGTCAGTCATCACCAGTATTGTGAAACTGTGGAAATAGTGGCGCAACCTCCTCGCCGAAAACACCACAGCCAATGCAGCCTTCTCCAGGGCCTGATATCTCGTTTCTGGGCCCTGCAACAATTTGCTCACGAAATAAATAGGTTTCTGAGCCTGATCCTGGTCCTGGGCGAGCACCGCACTCACCGCCCTCTCAGTCACAGCGAAATACAACCTGAGAGGGATTCCCACCAGTGGTTTGCACAAAACCGGCGGGCTCGCCAAATATTCCTTCAGCTTGACGAAAGCTTCCTCGCACTCTTTCGTCCAAGCGAACTTGTTATTGCGCCGCAGACACTGGAAATAGGGATGCCCCTTTTCTCCGCTTGCTGACACGAAGCGGGATAGTGCTGCCATCCGACCTGTCAGCTGCTGGACCTCTTTTACCGTAGCCGGGCTTCTCATCGCCAAGATGGCGGCACATTTGTCCGGATTGGCTTCTATTCCTCTTTCAGTCAAGAGAAAACCCAGAAATTTTCCAGCCTCCACGCCGAAAATGCATTTCTCCGGGTTGAGCTTCAACTTGAACTTGGCGATCGTCGTGAACAATTCTTCCAAGTCTGCAACGTGCTTGCTTTTCTCCCGCGAGGTCACGACCATGTCATCGACGTAAGCTTGCACGTTCCTTCCCAGCATTGGTGCAAGTACTCGGTCCATCAGCCTCTGGTACGTGGCCCCCGCATTCTTCAGCCCAAACGGCATCACCTTATAGCAGTAGCACGACCTCTCCGTCATGAAGGCTGTTTTTTCTTCATCCATGGGATGCATCTTGATCTGATTATAGCCCGAGAAGGCGTCCAGGAAACTCAGCAGCTTGCACCCTGCAGCACTATCAACCAGGGCATCAATGCTTGGTAAAGGATACGAATCCTTTGGGCAAGCCTTATTCAGATCGGTGAAATCGACGCACATGCGCCATTTCCCGTTGCTCTTCTTCACCAGCACGACATTCGCCAACCACTCAGGGTACTGGACTTCCCTGATGTGGCCTGCAGCGAGGAGCTTCTGTGTTTCGTCCCTAATCGCCTGCCTCCTCTCTTCATTAAATTTCCTCCTTCTTTGCCGCACCGGTCTCACCATGTTGTCCATCGCCAGATGATGGCACAAGAAGTCGGGATCGATCCCGGGCATGTCCGAAGCGGACCAGGCAAACGCGTCCAGATGCCGTTCAATCACCTTGGCGATCTGGTCCTGGAGATCGACCTCCAGAGATCTTCCGAGCTTAAAAACTTTCCCCCCGATCTCCTTCTCGAGCCACTGCTCGACGGGCTTGGGCCTTGATTCTCTGGCGATCACCGCCTTGGCGATTCCGAGTTCCCTTGCTTCCTCCGGGCGATTCCGCGCCTCTTCCTCCTCCAGGGCAGCATTCCTCTCCCCCAGCTCAGCATCTACCATCTCTACGTCCCTTCCGGCGGCCTCCTCCATTATCGGCGGTCTGGGCTTCACACCGGGCGGTGGGGTGGTTGTGACATAGCTCACTGATCTTTTATTTTTCAGGCTATTTTCATAGCACTTTTTCGCTTCCTTCTGATCAGACTTTATCGTGATTACCACCCCTTCCATGGACGGCAGCTTCACCTTCATGTGCCGAGTCGATGGAATTGCGCCTATCCTGTTAAGGGTGGGCCTTCCCAGCAGGATGTTATATGCTGAAGGGGCGTTTACGATGAGGTACTTGATTTTCTCCGTCCTCGACCCAGCCTCATCGGTAAACGTGGTTCTCAGCTCAATGTACCCCCTGACTTCCACCTGGTCGCCAGCGAACCCATACAAGCACCCTCCATAGGGCCTTAGCTGGTCAAGGGGCAATTCTAGCTGCGTGAAAGTCGGCCAGAACATCACGTCTGCCGAACTTCCTTGGTCCACCAGAACTCGGTGAACCTTCCTCCCCGCCGTGATCAACGAAATAACAATGGGATCGTTGTCGTGAGGCACAACGTCCCGAAGATCCTGCTTGGTGAACGTAATGTCCACTTCGGGCGAGTGATCTTCAAACATGTCCACCGACATCACCGATCGCGCGTACTTTTTCCTCTGCGATGCGGTGCATCCACCACCTGAGAAACCCCCTGCAATGGTGTGGATCTCCCCATGGATAGGCATCTCGTGTTGCTGGGCTTCTCCCCCTGCCGGCTGGGAACTCGACGCTCCTCCGGTCCTTCTGTCCAGCAGATAGTCGTTTAGGAACCCGCTCTTAACCAGATCGTCGAGCTGGTACCCTAAAGACAAACACGAGTCCAAGTTGTGGCCAAAGCACTGGTGGAACTCGCACCAGACGTCCGGCTTCGACCCCAGCACCTTGTCGCCCACCTTCTCGGGCGCCTTCAATCTAGCAGATATGTTAGGGATAGCGATCAGGTCCGCTAGTCCCATGACGAATTTGTGCTTAGGCGGGCGATTGTATTCCCGGCGTGCTGGTTGTTGGCGTGCTGGCGGTTGGCGCGCTTGGCTTCTTCCCTTGTTTCTCCTATCGTAAGGATAGCGAGTCCTTTGATCCTTTCTAGCCGCCGCTGCCGTTTCCAGCACCCTCTGTGGCTGGATCCTGGTCTGGGCGCGTGGCCTGACGGGAGCCACACTGCCTCTCTTCTCGGCGACCTCACTCTCGTCGGCGATGTGAGCCACCGCAAGTCGCCTGACTTCAGCAAACGTCGCTGGATGAGCCCTGATCAAGGCTTCGCAGAATGGCCCTGGCTGCACGCCCTTCTTGAAGGCATAAACCAGCATTTCTTCATCCTTGGCCGGCGATCTGACCATCTGTGCTCCGAAGCGATTGAGGTAGTCTCTGAGGGACTCCCCATGGTACTGCCTTATATCAAACAGATCATAGGACACTCTGGGCGGTGCCTTGTTCACAATATACTGCTCGACAAAGATTTTCGAGAATTGCTGAAAATTAGTTATGTGGCCATTAGGCAGGCTCACAAACCACTCCATCGCCGTTCCCTGGAGCGTGCTCACGAACATCTTACAATAGACAGCATCCGACCCCCCTGACAGCATCATCTGTGTGTGGAACGTGGTCAGATGAGCCTCTGGATCTTCCACGCCAGTAAAAACAGCTTTAACCGGGACCACGCTCGTGGGAATTGGCGTGTCGGTAATCGCCTGAATGAAAGGCATTGGGAAAACACGAGGCGGCGTCGACGGTGCCACCTCTTCAGCGGAAGAACGAACCTGCTGCTCCTGAAGAGCTCGACGTAGCTCCTCAGCTACTTTGCTGAGCTCCTCGTTTCTGGCGCGAGAGGCGACCAGGTCTTCATGTATCCTTGCCTGCTCGACGCGCGAGGCTTCTACAGTGGCCTGCAATGAGCGCATCATTTCTGCCATCTGCGCCATGGTCATGGCGGCGTCGCCTTCAGCTGCGACGGGAGCCACGGGACTGGAACGATTGCTTCTCATCTTTCTCATCAACTTCAGCGAACCACAGAAATACAGCAAATAACACTTCAACCACGAACGAACCAGCCACCAATCGGGGAAAACTCAAGAAACTGCGCAAGAACCCAAAAACACCGCAAACCTTCGCAGAAAACCACCAAAGAACTCGAACCTCCACCAGACAGATTGCGCGCAAGCAACAAAAGACCTCACTCCACCGATTGAAAGACAAACAAACGGCACAAACACAAACTCACCGAACGAAACTCAAAGAAACTGCCAACGACGGTTGCACCAGCACACAACCGCGCAGAAAACCTCGAAAACCTCCACGAACTCACGCTGTGGATGGGAGCACGTTTTACACGGCCCCACGGTGGGCGCCTGATGATCCTGCCTGTTGACCGGAGCGCTGGAGAATGCCTCGTCAAAGGATCGACGTGCGCGCCGCTTCCTACCTCCGTTCCTCCTCTGGATCTATCTCAAGAACCTGCAAAGAAACGATACGGCGCCGCTGCGGCCGATCGCACTCCGACGCTCAAGTCAGTGACGGTATCACCAAATACTAAGAACTAGAACCGTGCAAATCTCTCTCTCAAACCGCTCTGTCACTCGCAAGCGTAAAGTGTATGAACTGAACGTGCGTACCTTAGAAAATCTGTTAGGAACTCTTATATACCTGGTGGTTCTCTCTCTCCTGGCAGTTACAAACTTGGACACGTGGCTCGTATCCAACTGTACACGTGCCATCATCTGGAGGCTCCCTGACTTGGCGCTACTTCTACTCTCATTTTGGCTAAGTTACCTATGCATGGTGCTGCCCAGTGCATAGCTAACTCAGGAGCGCGATCTCTACTGAAACTGGCGAGGTAGGGCCTTCATACACCTTCCCTGTGGTCTCGCCGGCCGCCTTCATAATCTGCTTCTCTTTTAACTTCGGCGATGTGCTTGTTCTGGCGATCTCCGACTGCCTGGTCGCCTGAGTCTGCATCTGGCGACTTCGTCCTCAACCTGGCGATCGCCTATTCTGGTTAGCTGGAGATCGGAACACGCCAACTTAACTATCGGCGACTACACGTGCCTCTCGACTTCCTTCCCAACTGTCAACCTGGCGCCTTGTCAACACGCCTACACTGTAACAGGATGCCACGTCATCGCATCCGACCACCAGGGCGGTACACAGTTAATAAAAACAACTTAAAACAGATATATGTGAGATCAGGGAAAGAGAGAATCACACAAACAGATTTATACTTGTACCGGTATTGGGCGAGGCCGGGACCCACCTGCCTGCCCGATGCCTAGTCAACCTGACCGAGAGACCGAGAAGTCAAGACCTTTAGAGACTTGGCCGAACGGCCGAGAGGCCGAAACCTTTGGATACTTGGCTGAGAGGCCGAGACCTTTGGATACTTGGCCGAGTGGCCGAGACCTTTGGACACTTGGCCGACTGACCGAGTGGCCGAGACCTTTGGAGACTTAACTGAGATGGCCGAACCCCATTACAATTAACGCTCAAACCGAGATCAGTAAAGCTAATCCATCATCAAGAATTAGGTAATGCAACCCTAAGCGGTATCCACCTCGATAAACGGGCCCAACAAGGTAGGCCCATTAGAATAATATAAATAGCACACATTCCAAGGAGTAAGGTATGTCATTATTATTGTTCACCTACCCGAGAGCTAACCACCCGCTTTACTGACTTGAGCGTCGGAGTGCCTTCGCAGGTACCCCCACCATCCGGTGTTCACCCGACGACCGAGTCCCGAGTGCCGAAGGATAAGCAGGAGGACGAGAAGAATCCCAGTTCATCACCCAGTCATCTGCCCGACCGAAGGAAGGAGAAGAAGACTTGAATAGTTCTCTAGGTCCCATCACCTTAGCAGGAACAATTGGCGCCCACCGTGGGACCGAGGGAAACTAGCTGAAGGAAAAAAGTAGATGGTTTCAACAAGAAGCATGGAAAGAATGACTGAAGCCGACCAAACAATGTTGCTGCTGTCTCTCCAGAGGAGATGGCCGAGATGCGAAGAAAGGCCGAGGAAGCCACTCAGAAAAATGAGCAAGAGCTCCAGGTTCGCCGCAGGGAGAACGAAGATATGAGAAAGAAGCTCGGGGAGGGAGGACCCTCTGTTATACCGACGAACGTGGTCGGCAAGTCGTACACCTCTCCCCCCAACCCGGATGTGGCCGAGGGGACGAGAGGCCGACCCCCTCCCCGCGAAACTGAGATGGGCGATGAGTCGTGCCTAATCAGGTCCACCCGGACGACCCTGACGGCCGACCCGAACCGCCGACATCCCTTTACAAACAACATCATCGAAGTCCCACTTCCTGAGAAGTGGAAGGGTTTCAACCGAGACTGATACGACGGGTCGACCGACCCGGACGAGCATATGGACGCCTACACCACCCATATGAGTCTCTACACCTCGGACGACGCCGTCTTGTGCCGAGTGTTCCCCACATCCTTGAAGGGTGCAGCCCTTAGTTGGTTCACCAAGCTCTCCCCAACTCCATCGACAGCTTTGCCACGCTCGTCGCAAAGTTCGAAACACAGTTCGCGACCAGCCGGCCGCACCATCTGACCTCCATCGCACTGGTAGGCATCCGCCAACAGAAGGGAGAGTCGCTGAGAACCTTCGTGGATAGGTTCAGCAAAGTGGCAATGAGCATCCGAAATCTGAGTCCGGATGTCGCCATGCACCACATGCTGACGGCCCTGCGCCCGGGTCCCTTTGCCGACAACCTATGAATGCAGCCGGCCGACAGCCTGGACGAGCTGAGAAAGAGAGCCGCTAAGTACATGCAGCTGGAGGAACTAAGAGAGTTCCGCAACCAGGCTCGTGCCGAGGCCGGCGGAGAGAGGAAGGAAGAAAAGGACCGCCAAGCGCGGCCGATACAGAGAACTGACCGGCGGCGGGAGAATCGAGACCGACCAATTCGATTCTCGAGATACACGCCGTTGACGACTGAGAGAGGGAGGATCTTGGACGAAGCCCTCAACGCCGAGCTGATCCCTCCCCCAAGGAAGGTGGCCAGCCCAAATAATGCTGACCGGAGGAAGCAGTGTCTGTACCACCAAAACACCGGACACTCGACCGACGAGTGTCAGGCTCTTAAGGATAAGATCGAGGAACTCATCCAAGCCGGGCATCTCCGATGTTTCGTCCGGAATGGTCGAGACCCACCCGGCCGGGAGGATCCACCCAGGCGAACGAGGTCACCTCAACGCGGCCGAAGTGACCGAAATGCAAGAGGCGACTGACAACCCGCAAGGGCCGACCGCCCGCGGAGAGACGATCCCCCAGGGAGGCCGATCAGAGAGGTAACCGAGAGGTTATCAATACTATAGCCGGCGGCTTCGCCGGAGGAGGAAGCACGAACAACGCTCGGAAGAGGCACCTCCAGGCGGTACATCAAGTGAACGCGGTGGCATTCCGACCGAGGATGCCACCCATCACTTTCACGGACGAGGACTTCAAGGGCGTAGACTACCGCCAGCAGGACGACCCGATGGTGATAGCGGTCGACATAGACCGATTCACCATACGGAAGACCCTTGTGGACCAAGGAAGCTCGGTGGATATCCTTTACTGGAAAACTTTCAAGGCTATGAGGATGGCCGAGACCGAGATGATGCCATACGACGACCACGTGGTAGGATTCTCGGGCGAGAGGGTGGGCACCAAGGGTTATATCGACCTATACATCACCTTCGGAGAGGGGAAGAGCACCAGGACCATCAAAATCCGATACCTGGTCATTGACGCCAACACTTCCTACAACATCCTCCTCGGCCGACCATCCATCAACCAGCTGATGGCCATAGTATCAACCCCCCACCTCGCAATGAAGTTTCCCTCCAGAACAGGGGACATTCTCACGGTCCACGTAGACCAAAAAGAAGCACGAGAATGCTACGCCGAGAGCCTCCGGGTGGAACCTTTAAGGGCCGACTCCTCTCCCCTCAGAGTAAGGAAGTCCTCCCGAAAAGACCGCTCCCCCAGGAAGGACCGCCCGAGGGAAATCAGGCCAACCGTGGCGTTGGTGGACCTCGACCCCCAGGCGACCGAAGACAGACTGGAGGCAAGAGAAGAGCTAAGGAGAGTCCCCCTCCTCGACGAAGAACACAGCACGGCTGTAGGAACAGCCTTGGCAGCGGCCGAGGCCGAGATCATGCATGCCGCACTAAAAAAGAACATTGACATGTTCGCTTGGACGCCGGCCGACATGCCGGGTGTGAGCCCCGATGTCATCACCCATTGGTTGTCAATATTCAAGGAAGCCCGCCCGATCTCCCAAAAGAAGAGGGACTTGGGCAACGAAAAGCGACTCGCGGCAAAGGAGGAAGCGGGCAAGCTCCTGTCGGTCGGATTCATAAGGGAGGCCCGGTACACGACATGGCTGGCCAACGTCGTCATGGTTACCAAGCCTAACGGTAACTGGAGGATGTGCGTTGACTACAGAAACATCAACAGCGCATGCCCGAAGGAAACCTACCCCCTCCCGAGCATTGACCGCCTGGTGGATGGGGCGGCCGGCCACAAAATTATGAGCTTCCTGGACGCTTACTCTGGCTATAACCAGATAAGCATGCACCCGAGGGACAAGGAAAAGACGGCCTTCATGACGGCCGACGCCAACTACTACTACGAGGTCATGCCGTTCGGTCTCAAGAACGCCGGGGCGACCTACCAGCATCTCATGGACAAAATTTTCAAGGATCTGATAGGCCGGGCGATAGAAGTCTATGTGGACGACATAGTCGTGAAGTCCGACTCGTTCGAGCAACATCTGAAGGATCTGGACGAGGTCTTCAGGGCTCTAAGGGGAGTCAACATGAAACTCAACCCCGAAAAATGTACTTTCGGGGTGGAAGGAGGAAAGTTCCTAGGCTTTATGCTCACCCACCGAGGGATAGAGGCCAACCCCGACAAATGTCAGGCCATACTCAGCATGAGGAGCCCGAACACCGTGAAGGAGGTACAACAACTCCTCGGGCGGGTGACTGCCCTCTCTCGATTTGTCCCCCGCCTAGCCGAGAGGACGAGGCCGATCGTTCAGTTGCTCCGAAAGGGCAAAAAATTCATCTGGGACGACCAATGTGAGGAAATCTTCAAACAATTCAAGGAGTTCCTCACATCCCCGGCCGTCATCCAGAAGCCGAGGCCCGACATCCCAATCCTGGTATATCTAGCAGTCTCGGAAGAAGCAGTCAGCGCTGCCCTAGTGCAGGAAGCCGAGGGCGAGGAGCGACCCATATACTTTGTCAGCCGAACCCTCCACTCGGCCGAGACCCGATATCAGATGATTGAGAAGGTGGCTCTCGCACTCGTCCTCACGGCAAGGCGGATGTGCCCCTACTTCCAAAATCACTCCATAACTATAAGAACCGACTACCCTATTTTTAAAATTTTATCTAAACCGGACCTTGCAGGGAGGATGATAGGATGGTCAGTCGAACTCTCCGAGTTCGACATACGCTACGAGCCGAGGGGCGCCATCAAGTCTCAATGCTTGGCCGACTTCTCGGCCGAGCTAACACCACTGCCCACCCTCTCGGGCGGTTGGACTCTCTATGTGGAAGGCTCCTCAAATAAAACAGCCTGTGGAGCGGGAGTCGTCCTAGAGGGGCCGGGCGACCTCTTCTTGGAACAAGCCCTCCAGTTCGAATTCCGGGCGACCAACAATCAGGCCGAATACGAAGCCCTGCTGGCCGGGCTGAACCTAGCCTACGACATGGGAGCGCGCGAGGTCACATGCAAAAGCGACTCCCAGGTGATGGTCGGCCAAATCAATGGAGATTTCGAGGTGAAAGAGCCTTTGCTGCAGCGGTACTACCACGCGGCCAAAAACAGTATCGCCCGCTTTAGCAAATCACCCTTGCAACACATACCGAGGGAGGACAACAAGAGGGCCGACATCCTGTCCAAGCTCTCGGTCACCAAAAAGAAGAGCCATCAGAGGTCGGTCATACAAATATGGCTGAGGCACCCGAGTGTGACGGAGGCCGAGGCCGAGTGTCTGGCTGTAGAAGATGAAGAGGCTGAGGCCGACAATTGGATGACACCCGTCATCCAATACCTGACGGACGGCACGTGCACGGCCGACCAAGAGAAGGCGATGAAACAACAATGCGCTCGGTACACCATGATCAACGAAGATCTGTATCGGAGAGGCTACTCAACCCCCCTTTGAAATGCATAACCAGCAAAAGGGCCGAGTACATCCTGGCCGAGATCCATGAAGGAGTCTGCGGAAATCACGCCGGGGCGAGAACTATGGCCGCCAAGGTCTTGAGAGCCGGCTACTACTGGCCGACCATACAGGGCGATTGTGCTGAATACGTGAAGAAATGCGCCAAGTGCCAAGAATTCGGCCCCCTCCTCCACACCAGGCCGGAGAACTGCACAACATCATCTCCCTGTGGCCGTTCGCCATGTGGGGGATGCACATTATCGGTCCATTCTCCCCAGGGAAGGGGCAGACCAAATTCCTCCTGGTGGGAGTCGACTACTTCACAAAATGGATCGAGGCCGAGCCCCTCGCCTCCATCTCGGCGAAGAATGTACAAAACTTCGTATGGAGGAGCATTGTCTGCCGATTCGGCATCCCACACACAATAGTAACTGACAATGGCCGACAGTTCATCGACCGAGGCCTACAGTCCTTCTATGACGACCTGGGCATCAAGTCCATCACGGCCTCGGTAGAACACCCACAAACCAATGGGCAGGCCGAGGCCGCCAACAAGGTCATACTCAACGAGCTGAAGAAGCGGCTGGGCAAGGCAAAAGGACGATGGACCGAGGAACTAATCGAGGTACTTTGGGCGTACAGGTGCACCCCCCAAACTACCACACAGGAAACACCCTACAGCCTGACATACGGAACCGAGGCCATGATCCCGGTAGAGGTGGCCGAGCCCACCATACGACGACAAATGTTCGATCTCACCCTAAACGAGGAAAGCCTAGCGGTCAACCTCGACCTGGTAAGTGAGCTTCGTGACAAAAGCAAGATTTGGGAGGCTGCCTGCAAAGCCCGGGCGTCCAGACGGTACAACACCAAAGTTCGGCCGAGAGGTTTCCAGAAGGGCGATCTTGTCTGGAGAATGCGCAGCGACGCAAGAAAAAACGAAGGGAAGTTCTCATCCAACTGGGAGGGGCCTTTCCGAGTCCGAGAAGTCGCACAAGGAGGAGCCTATCATCTAGAATGGCTTTCAGGAAAAATTGTACCGAGGACGTGGAATGCCACGCACCTCAAATTCTATTACAGCTAAAATCAATAAAATCACGCACTCTTTCCTCACCCAACCAGCGAGGTTTTAACGAGGAGTTTTCATCAAAAGTGTTGGAAATATTCTACCGAAAGTATTGGCCGAACGCCCGCTTGCTCGATTAACATCGCAAGTGCCGGCCTGCCGACTGCCCACTTACTCGATTAACATCGCAAGTGCCGGCCTACCGAACGCCCACTTGCTCGATTAACATCGCAAGTGCCGGCCTGCCGACTGCCCACTTACTCGATTAACATCGCAAGTGCCGGCCTACCGAACGCCCACTTGCTCGATTAACATCGCAAGTGCCGGCCTGCCGACTGCCACTTGCTCGATTATCATCGCAAGTGCCGGCCTACCGAACGCCCGCTTGCTCGATTAACATCGCAAGTGCCGGCCTACCGAACGCCCGCTTGCTCGATTAACATCGTAAGTGCCGGCCTGCCGACTGCCCACTTGCTTGATTAACATCACAAGTGCCGGCCTCCCGACTGCCCACTTGCTCGATTAACATCGTAAGTGCCGGCCTACCGAACGCCCACTTGCTCGAATCCAACATTCGCAAATAATGGCCGATCGCCCACATTTTACTTGCTCGAATCCAACATTCGCAATTAATGGCCGATCGCCCACATTTTACTTGCTCGAATCCAACATTCGCAAATAGTGGCCGAACGCCCACATTTTACTTGCTCGAATCAAACATTCGCAAATAAGTGGCCGAACGCCCATATTTTACTTACTCGAATTTCGTTCGTTCGAATTAATGGCCGATCGCACGTATATCATTCGCTCGCAATTAATGGCCGATCGCCCACATTTTACTTGCTCGAATCCAACATTCGCAAATAGTGGCCGAACGCCCATATTTTACTTACTCGAATTTCGTTCGTTCGAATTAATGGCCGATCGCCCGTATGTCACTCGCTCGCAATTAATGGCCGATCGCCCGTATATCATTCGCTCGCAATTAACGGCCGATCGCCCGTATATCACTCGCTCGAATTTATGGTCGACCGCCCATATTTTACCTATTCAAACTTAATACTCGCAATCACTGGACGATCGACATATTTTACTTGTTCGAATTCAAACAATCGCAGTTCATAGCCGATCGTCCAAGGTCTTACTTGCTCGTACACATTCGTAAGTTTTGGCCGATCGCCCGAACCCGTGGGAGATCGATTGGTTAACTTGTCAATTGTTAATACAAAATGATAAAGGAAGAAACTGGAAGATATATTAATAAAAGCACCGGGCAATACATTAAAATACAAAATAAGAAGGCCACGCCCCGGTCTCGGAGGATGCTAAAGAAAAAGGGGAAAGGCCACAACCCGGCCAAAGGTATAAACCTAATCCCGCACTTCAATGCACTCACCCTGATCGGCTTCGGCCTCCCTACCCTGAACCTCGGCCTCCCCTCCTTCGGTCCCGGCCGGTTCAGCCCTTTGAGCAGTCAGAGCGGCCACTTCAACACTCGGCATGATCCGACCCTGATAAACCTCACAATCAAGGTCGAACTCCCCAGTAGCCGGTGGCCCTCCATATAGCACGTGCGCTTGACGCACGGCTCTTTCAAAACACTGCTTCAGTAACTCCTCGGCCTCGTCATAGTTCTCGACGAGTTCAGCTTCGACTTTGGCCTTGGCAGTTTTGAGGGCAAGCACCTCAGCGGCCGACTCCGCGAGCTTCTCGTAGGCCCACTTCTTCAACTGGGCGACCTCAGCAGCCGCCCTCCTCTTCTCGGCCTCGAGCTGTCGCCTCGCCTCGCCTCGCCGGCTTCACTTTGGGCCAACTCTTTCTCGGCCGACTCCTTGGCAATCTTGGTGGACAAGTCAGCGTTAGCGGCCAAAGATTGCTCCAAGGACTGAGCGGCCTCCGAGAGCTTGTGCTCCAATTGCGACACGGTCTCCACATGTCGGTCTTGCGCCTGGAGACCGTGTTGGAAGAGCACGACCGAGCGGCACACGAGCTCAAGGCCGCTCCTCATGAGCTCTGCAGGGGCGACGTCCCGAAGCGACTCCCGAGACTCATCGGGGAGCGCCACACGCACCCGCCGTGTGAATTGATGGCCGCGCCCCAGGAGATCGAAGGGGGTCGGCCCAGATCTCGCCACGACATCAGAAGAACCTGGGCGAGAGTGGGGAGAGGGCGGCACCACCTCGGCCGCCTCTCGACGAGGAGGAGGAGGCGTCGGAATCGAGCCGGGCGACCTGACGGTAGTTGCAATATTCCTACCCTCCCTCGGCCGCTTCTTGGACTTCTGGGAAGGACCGGCCTGCTCCCTGGACCTGGCCGCCACTTCATGAACCGGAGGCATCACGTCCAAGCTGCGGCGACCCTTGCGTTCGGCCGCTTTCTGTCAGTGCTTGTCAATAGCGTTAGGGCGTTCGTTCACCATGGTCTCTGCAAAAGAAAATACAAGTTAGAAAAGGCCGAACGATAAAAATCGACTGACCGACTGACCGACTAAACGCAAAAATAAAAAGCCCATACCCCGAACGGCCGCCCAACGCCCAGGCTTAGCATAAGCCCCGATCAGCGTCCGACAGGGAAGCCTCCTCGGGAGGGCGTCAAAGAGCGCAAGAATTTCTAGCTCATCGGCACCCTCTATCGGCCTCGGCCACTCTTTGAAGCCACAAGGCTCGCGAGTCCAATAGAGAGGGAACCTCGATCCACCGGACTCGTCAAAAAAGATGGCCGTCGCCTCCGGCCGAATGATAACTTTAACAAAACGCTCCTTAAATCTCTTGTAGGAGCCAGTAAATAGGTCGAACAAAACGCTACCCGTCCACCCAACCAACGAATGCCACGAGGCCTTCTTAGCGGGATGAGAAGCATAGTAGCAAAGAAAGCAAGAGGGAGACGGATGGAGACGCATCACGTCGCACAACAAGCGAAAGGCCTGAAGGGACGCCCAGGTGTTCGGATGAACCTGGGTGGGCGCCACGTTGAGCGCCCGAAGAACGCCCATCGTGAACGTGTCAAAAGGAAAAGACACGCGCAAGTCAGAAAAAAAGCAGGTGTACATATAAAAGAAAGGGGGACCGTCGCCCGGTCGCCCCATGCATACTCTCTCCGTTGGTCCGCAAGGAACAACGTCGAAATAACTGGACAGTCCGCCCGGCTTTAATGCTGGGTTCTTGGCGAAGAACCCGGCCACGCCCTCCGCGGTACTATAGGTGGAAGATTTCTCAACCACGTTGGGATCCACCCAGCTAAAGTCCATAAGCGGTATGGCAGAGGGAGGAGAGTCCGACCGGTCACACGCAACCACCAGATCATCCTCCCTCACGACTTCTATCGGGGACGAAGTCTCGGCCAACCCGACCTACTGGGAGCCGGTGGTAGAAGAAGAGGAAGAAGAAGAAGAATAAGAAGAAGAAGAGGAAGAAGACGAAGAGAAGGACTGGCCGATGGGGACAATGAACGACCAACGGGACACACTGGACGGGCGGAGGGAGAGGATGTTCGACCAGATGAAGAAGATGTTGGCCGAGACCGGCTCGACATGACTAACCTTTTTCTGGGGAAAGAAATGTGGGCGAAAGGTGACTCGGCTATCAGAGATGAGGGCGAGAGATCACCCGGCTACCAGTTCGCTCGCCCCAGTAGAAAATACAAGAGTGTGACACTGGTGGACCCCTATATATAGGGCCCATGGGCCTCAGAATGCGAAACGCCAAACCAATCTCAACCGTTGGATCCTGAAGATCTAACGGTCCATAAACTCCCCCGCCCAAAAAACCCCTCATCAATGCGCGTCACGTCGCGCCGTCTGAGGTCATGTTACGCCGCCTAGTCAAGTCACACCTCGAAAAACGAAACGACCGCACGACCAAGGGAGGCCAACCGACTCCCATCATCAAAGACTCATCGGACATCTGCCCTTGAGCCTGGGGGGCAAGTGTACCGGTATTGGGCGAGGCCGGGACCCACCTGCCTGCCCGATGCCTAGTCAACCTGACCGAGAGACCGAGAAGTCAAGACCTTTAGAGACTTGGCCGAACGGCCTCTCGGCCGTTCGGCCGAGACCTTTGGATACTTGGCCGAGAGGCCGAGACCTTTGGATACTTGGTTGAGAGGCCGAGACCTTTGGATACTTGGCCGAGTGGCCGAGACCTTTGGAGACTTAACTGAGATGGTCGAACCCCATTACAATTAACGCTCAAACCGAGATCAGTAAAGCTAATCCATCATCAAGAATTAGGTAATGCAACCCTAAGCGGTATCCACCTCGATAAACGGGCCCAACAAGGTAGGCCCATTAGAATAATATAAATAGCACGCATTCCAAGGAGTAAGGTATGTCATTATTATTGTTCACCTACCCGAGAGCTAACCACCCGCTTTACTGACTTGAGCATCGGAGTGCCTTCGCAGGTACCCCCACCATCCGGTGTTCACCCGACGACCGAGTCCCGAGTGCCGAAGGATAAGCAGGAGGACGAGAAGAAGACTTCAATAGTTCTCTAGGTCCCATCTCCCTAGCAGGAACAATACTGGTTCACTCTTACACCAAGAGCTACATCCAGTCCCCAGAAACCATTGGGTAATCCACTATGCAATCAAAACCAGATTACACACATCACACACCAAAGTAGTGACCTTGAATCCCTCAAGAAACACACTACCTTTGGCAAACCACACCAAGAATGTTGATCTTGAACACCTCAAGAACACACAACATTCCTTGGCAACACTACTACAGAAATATAGTAATCAAGGAAGAATGGAATAGAATACACCTGGGTATTACAAAGCTTAAAGTTCATAATTACAACCCAATCTTGTTCCACACACTTAAGAATGATCCAAAGCTCTTTCAAATCTTGGAAAAACTCTTTTGATAAACTCTTTCTCTTACTCCAAGATTAGGAGCGTAAAACCACCTTTATATAGACCAACCAAGTGGTCAAAAGCATTTAATAAAGGAGCCAAGTTAGTTAGGATCATTTAAAACATATTAAAATCGCTTAATAGAATTTTGTTAAGGTTCTCAGGAAAACAATCGATTCTTTTGTCGAAACAATCGTTTGAATTGACTTGACAACAAAGTCAAGCTTTTCAAAACCTTTTTCAAAAACTGCTAAGGTAAAACAACATGTTGTTTCAAACAACCTGTTGTTTCAAACAACTTGTTGAAATTTCAATAGCATTTTAGAAAACTCATCCTTTCAAAAGGTTAAATATTCAAATGAACTTCGATCATCTTAAGGAGTGAATAACAAGATTCAAACAACTAGACAACAGACACACACCCAACAACAAGGTCTTCAAGCTTTCCTCTTGGATTTGGAGACACCAAAGCATCTTGTTCAACATTGGCTTCATGGTGATGTCCTTTTTCACGGTGATGTCTATCTCCATGAGAATAATGGTGATGTCTCCTCCTTCAATGTTCTTCTTCATGGTCGTGAGCATTGGAAGAACCTCTTGAAGAATGTCTATGAGAATGGTGGCTTCCATGGATGGAAGCGGATGACCTATCTTGCTTCAATCCAACTTTTTGTAATTTTTCCTCCAACTTTTTCATAGCTTCATCCTTTAGGGCAAGGGCGCGTTTTGCCTCTTTTAATTCATTAAAAATATAAGCTCTATGAGGAGATTGTGGTTTGGAAGAGCCACCACTTGAATAAGCAGCTATTTGAAAAAGAAAATAGCAAACACAAGAACAAACAATTTCAAGAAAAACAAAGTTAGAAAATGGAACAATGATAGTGTTGTAATGAAAATTAAAAGACACTCAAATCACTCCAAGAAAGAATACTTCTATCAACCAATTTGCTCTTAAGTTTTTGGTAACTCTCAAATGAAATATGTCAAAACAAACCACTCTTTCTCAAATCCAATACACCACAAAAACATAAAGAACAATAAAAGACAATTAAGAAAAGGTTTAAACAAGAAAGGCTATAGCAAAAGGAATACAAGATATGTGACAAACTCAAAGAATAGTGAAGAAAAGACAATAAAGAAAAATCAGTTACTCAATTAAAAGATGACACACAAAAGAAACCTAAAGAAAAGTACTAGAGTAGATAAAGAAAAACAAAAACAGAACTACTGGAATATTATGTAAACTGTGCGTGACTTTTACAGATTTATCTGGAACTGTATAATACAAAATGGAATCTGAAAATTAAACCAATGAAAGTTCAAGATCTTATCTCAACAATGGCACTAGAAGCACAGAAAAATAGTGCGCCAATTATTTTTTATAAATTTTGCAAAATTACTGCCACTTTACCGTATTTTTTGTGCTATAACTACACACTGGACGTATTTGATTCATCATTTTTTTTGTATTTGAAATTTTGATATACTTCTATTTTTTACTTTTTGTAACACTCTCAAGAACTCAAATCCAGAATTTCATAATTTTCCAATAATCACAGAAATTTTAATAAACCGAAACAGTCAATACATTTTCAAGAAAACAGAGGAAACCTATTTTAATGAACAGATTTATTTTGACACTGTTTATGTTTGAAAACGTTTATATCAGCCAAGTTATTCTTGAGATTATACAGATTAATTTGCAAGCCACACACACACTTATATTAGAGAGAAAACATTGAACAGCAAAAAACAATAACCTTCAATTTTTAAGCAAGTGATTAAGGTTCAATTATTAGCTTGACAATCAATTGGGTAACCTATCACAATCAACCTGTTACAGTTGTATTTAACAAATCAAATATCTTCTTCACAAAACCAAACTATATGAACAAGCCCAGAAAGAAAAAATTTATTTTTAATTGAACGGATTCAATTTCTGGCAGATTAGCAGATAAGCAAGAATTCGAGTGCAGGGATGAAGAGAAATGAACACACAACAGTTATACTGGTTCACTCACATGAGCTACATCCAGTCTCACCTAATCCAAGGTGAAATCCACTAAACAAAATGTACCAAACACACTTACACAGCCACTGATGTGATTCCAATAGCAAAGAAGAGAATGATTCTTGACATTCTTAGGAATCAACTTGAGTTGGACAATAGTTAGGCACTTTTTCTTAGAATTGGATCAATGTTCTAAGTCAAGAACTCACCAAAACTAGTACCAAATCCAAACTCATATGGAAGTTTCACATATTGTCAAATTGAACCACCAAAAAGAGATAAGAAACAAAAAGCACCGAATAGAATTGAATAAGAAGAACTATGAACAGAACAAAATGAATTAAAAGGCAAGAAAACTGAAAAGGAGTGCTGGAAATTAAAAGGTACCGAACCAAAATCAAAGAAGAAGAAGAGCAGCTGCTAGAAAAAGCAAATAGCCGAACCAAAACTCAAGAACACAAACTTAAAACATGAATAACAAAAGAGAAGGAAGGAAGGAGTGGAGAAAGCTCATGAAGATGGATGTATGGTTGGATGATCACGCCACTAGAAGGATGGATGCTCCTAGATGAGTGTGCAAGCCGCCACTTGAGGTAACCATGGAACCATCAAGATAAGACTAGAGAAGAAGGCACAAAGCTCTCCAATGCTCTCTCAAAATATGAGTATTGTTTCTCTAATTAAAATTCAAATCTGAAATGTACAAGGGAAGCACCTATATTTATAGCCTAGAGGTGCTGAAAATCAAACTTAAAGAATTCAAAATTCCCTCCTAAAAGCTACTAGAACCGGCGCCCAAACCATGCGTGAGGAGGGTGTGACCTCTTCCTTCATTTTGTCACCTCCTTATTTACTCCTACA
Source organism: Phaseolus vulgaris (assembly GCF_000499845.2). NCBI lineage: Eukaryota > Viridiplantae > Streptophyta > Magnoliopsida > Fabales > Fabaceae > Phaseolus > Phaseolus vulgaris. The sequence goes on along the minus strand of NC_023753.2, from coordinate 25,289,247 downwards.
CCTATCTACTAACGCACCCCCCTCCTAAGACTCCTAACTAAAGACTAAAAGATGCTTTAACAAAGGAGGTTTCTAATGTTCCCCTCTAAGCACCTTCAACCAAAGAAATTACAAAAAGAGTAAATAAACGTCCCCTAGCTCCTAAAGCTTTGAACATGCTTCTTGTAAGCCTTTGAGGTGGGCTTTGACCTCCATGGGCGTCCTCCATTTGAGCCTCTACCTCTTCTTGATCTTGTTGATTGGCCTCCATGTCCTCTTGGGCTTGATCTCCATCAGCCACTGTTCTTGAACCCTACAAGAAACATGGCACACTTGCTGAAAAACACTATTTCAGCACACATACTCTTCAAGAAACCCTATCAAGAAGACATTACAATCACACATTTACAAGAAAAGAAATATGAAACGAATACACCTGATAGGGGATGCAGAAATCTGCCTTAAACCAGTAGAACAAATTGCTCAAACAGTAGCAGCACCTCTCACCAAGCCTTAAAACCAACCAAGAACAAGCACACTTTTGATTTGTAAATTCTTTCAAGAACACATGCTCATTCTCTGTAAATCCTTAATTCTCTGTTGTAAAACTTGTTTTCTCAATTGTATGATGTTCCCGTCGGTTGACCGGGATCGTCTTTGCGCGTGGCTTGTCCTCGCGAGCTAGGGCACCTTTATTATGCTCCGTCCGTGATACCTGAAAAGAAGTGAACAAAGGGGTGCCCTCGCGGCCGTTTGCACTCCGATGATCAAGTCAGCTAGCGAGAAACATCAAAGGTGACACACCCTCTGAAGGTGGTCGAAAATAACTGTGCTTGAATACTAAAACTGGGTTGCCCTAATTGCCTTGTGTTCACAGTGGGTGCACAGCACAAGCAAATAGGGTTTGTGTTCTGTGTAGGCTCCGAGAATTAGGTCCAAACTCGGTCCCCTTTCAAACGACCCAAGGACCCTTTTTATATACCTTCTGCATTTAAAGCGCGTTGAAGCGCATTGAAAGTGTATAAAAATGTTCCTTGGAACGTTCGAATCTCAACTGAATTAGCGCGTACCTTGGCAAACTTTCACTGAAATATTTAATGAGCGCGTGCTAATTGCCACGTGTCCTTCTGACTTGATTGTTACTCTGTGCGGAGGGCCTCACAGCGCCGTAACCCAGCTTAGGGTTAATCCATTGTGTGAGCCCTCCTTCCTTGAAGTGCATCTGGCGCGTGAGGTGACCTTCCGGGCGCCAACTCGTGCGCTCTAAGCTCGAGTCACTTGCCCTGGGGGTGTATCTACCTTTCTCTCGTACCACGCACGTGGTTCTCCCCTGGTCGTGGCCCTCTCATGGGTCGTATCTGTCCCAAGGTCTCCCAGCAGTGGTTTGGATACTTCACAAGTCAGGTTACCCCCTACTGGTACTAGAACTTATGGCCCTGAGGCCACCTTTCTCTTTTCTTTGTTACTGTTCTGAACTATCGAGGCCCGAAGCCTCCTTACGATGTCTTAGCTTGGTGCTTTGTCTTGGCGACGCCTTAACCTGGCGATGCCTTTACTTGGCAATGCTTTAACCTGGCGACGCCTTTCTTAGGGGACGCTCCCTATTTGCGACGCATTAACCCGGCGGTGCCTCAGGCGGTCAATCTGTTGACTTTCTTCCTTGGGTCCCACGAGGGGTCCTACCACACGTTGACTTTGACCTTTGGTCAACGCCCGGGGACGGGATGGTACATATGATTCACTTTTAAACGTAGGAACAGGTTTCCTTTTTATAGAAAAACAACTTATAATAGAATTTCAAAAAACAGTTAAAGCTGTTATAAAAAGAATAGATTGAAAATAAAAAGAACAGATTTATTTTCAAAAGTAGTTAGAGAATTTGTTATGTGAAGGAGACTCAGTCAACCATTCTGATGCAGGGACAAAACGAAAAAACCGTTTAAGATAAACATGACACCAGACTAAAAAGAATCTATTCATTTACAGATGAACAGATTTATTTTTCAAAACGATAACAGAAAAGACTTAACTATCGAAACACATTCGTTTTGAAAGAGAGAAGACTTAGTCAAAATACTTGATGCACAAAACCTTATTTTCAAAAGCCTTAGTTAATGCATCTGTTTAAAAAAGAATCTGTTTATTTAGAAAAGAACAGATTTATTTTTATGCAGTAAAGGTGTTTTTTTGCAAAACATGTGAAAAACAGTTTCATAAAATTTGTGCTTGATCTTATCACATCGTCAGGTGTTAAGAGGTGAGTTACCTAACAAAAAGCCTACTCTTAAACAACCTCTAACCTATACCTAAGACATTCTTAAAGCAAAAGCAAATACAAATGAAATTTATACAAAAGGCTTCATCAAACACATGTCTTGAAGGGGCAGCAACCATCTTCAACAATCTCCCCCTGTTTGATGGAGACAAAAACCCCATAGCTCTGTTGCTTTAAGAACCTGTATTGCACCAAATACCAAACCAGAAAATTGAAACATTGCATAACATGTGAATCAGTTTTAAGGTGCAGAATGTAACTTCCTGTTTCACCTAGCTTCACCTAGCATGGTGAGCTATTTTTCTTCCTGTTTAACCTAGCTTCACCCAGCATGGTGAGCTATTTTTCTCCCCCTTTGGATTCATCAAACAACATTTAAGCATAGAGAAGGATAAAACAGAAAGATAACATAACCAGTCCAGAAAATAGAAATTGTTCAACATTACAGAAATATAAACTGATGAAAGAAAAGCATGAAAAACAAGATACTCCTAATCTTTGTAATATAACTTTGCAAGCTGCAACTGAACTCCTTCAATTTGATCATCAAGGTGCTGAAACCTTGCTTGAGTGGTCTCAAAATATGCTCTTTGTTCTGCTGTCATGGCATCAAGGCGATACAGAACTTGCCTTTCAAACATAGATAATGGTTCACCTCTGTATACTGGAGTTTGATAGGCAACAATAGCATTCTGATGAGTTGCAGCAGCTTCTTCATGCACTGATTGGGGAGTAGGTGAATCTCCTCTGATTTCTATAGATGGAGAGCTTGTCATTTGACTTCCAGCATGACCAACAGATGGCTCTTGCCTGTAGGAGTGATGGATAACATAACATGAGTGTTCTGCAGCTTGAACCGTGTCATCCTCCATGGGAACAGCCTCATCTCCATCTTCATTGTTGAGGTTTGAGGCTCCACATTCTTCTTGAGGATCCTTACCTTTGAGAATCACCCAGCTGTCCTCCACTTTATGAAACCCCATTTTTGTGAGGGTTGAGTTATCAATCTCACTTACAACTTTGATGGTTTCATTTCGCTCATTGGAAGTGTCAATGCCAAAGTGGTTAATCAATTTTGAAACAAGTATAGCATAAGGAAAGCGATAATCAGTTAATCTTTTAAATTTCAGCATATGCTCATTGATGATATACACCTAGTTAACCTTGATCAGATTCATGATGCAGTATAAAAGGATTAAATCCTCTTCATGTAAAACAACATGATTTGTACCTCTTCGGATGAGCTGCCATGCTATAATGTAGGCAACAAGATGTGATGTTAGGTTCAAATGACCTGCATGGAATCTGCTTATGCTCTAGGCAGGGGTCCTCATACAGCTTCTGTAATACTGAAGTTTGTTAGCCACTGAATTCCAGACATCACTGGTGACCTTCATTTTGATTCCTTTCACATAGGATACAATGTTCTTTCCATCCAAGGTTAGATTTGTGTAAAACACTTTGACTAAATCAGGATACAGATTACCAGTTAATTCCAGCAGCTTTTTCAATTTCTGGTTTTTGAATGCAGACCTTGTTTCAGCCAATTTCTCTTATTTCCGCCAGTTGAAATCCAGAACCTTGGGTATGTTAATCTGTTTTCTGCTCATTTCGTGAATGTAGGCATTGATACCCTCTTCATCTCCAGCGAACCAACTTTCTAGAATCCCTTGAAAGGTGCTTTGCCTGTTCTAGTTTTTCTTTTTCTGTCTTGAAGAGGAAGCCATGGTTGAACCATAATTTTTCTTGTGTTTTGAATAGTGAGCAACGAATATGGGCAACCAATGTGGGTAGCAGATTTTTACACAAATTTATATTGTAAAATGAATGAGTTGATGTGGCAGTTATGAATGGATATGCATGAAGATTTTATGCTCTGAAATTGTGCAGAGAATCTTTGAAAATATGCAGAAATATTTGGGGTCACGATGCACACATATCACACCTTAATTGAGAACCCAAACCATCAAATCGGTTACATAACCATGACCAAAACCGTCAAAGGTACAATGGTTAATGCCCACTATGTCAGTCAAATAGTCAAAGATCAGAATTTCTCTTTCCTAGTCATCAAAGCATATCAGTACCAAAAATAAACACATTTAATTGTAAATAAACAGATTTAATTTTTCACTGCTAGGCACAATTGACATTTATAATTCCCAATTCATTTAGCAGAAAATTAAACCTATCCTTAGCCAATGGTTTTGTAAACAAATCTGCAAGTTGTAAATCTGTACCAATGAACTTAATCTCACATGTTTCATTTGATATGTGTTCCCTTAGGAAATGATGCCTAATTTCAATGTGTTTGGTTCTTGAATGCATGACAGGATTTTTGGTTAAGTTGATTGCACTTGTGTTATTACACAACAGAGGTATATGGTTAAGTAAGATAACAAATTCATTCAATTGTTGTCTTAGCCATATGGTTTGAGCACAACAACTCCCTGCTGCAATGTACTCTACTTCAGCAGTGGAGAGAGCAACACATGCCTGTTTTTTGCATTGCCATGAGATCAAGCTTCATCCAAGCAAGTGACAGGTACCACTGGTGCTCTTCCTATCAATTTTGCAACCTGCAAAGTCTAAACCATAATATCCAATTAAACTCAATGAAATGTTACCTGGATACCACAAGCCAACTTCTTTAGTTCCTTGTAATTATTTCAGAATCCTTTTGGCATCATTGAAGTGTGATTCTTTAGGAGCAGATTAAAACCGAGCACACATGCAAACTGCAAACATTATGTCAGGCCTGCTGGCAGTGAGATACAGTAGAGATCCTATGAGTCCTCTATATTTGGTTTCATCAACAGAAAGTCCAGCTTCATCATGATCCAAGTGACAGCTAGTTGAGAAGGGTGTGCTGATTGGTTTGCACTTGTCCATTTCAAATTTCCTTAGCAGATCCTTGCAATACTTGGCTTGATTAAGGAAAATGCCATCCTTGAGTTGTTTGACCTGCAAGCCTAAAAAATAGTTCAACTCACCCATCATTGACATTTCAAACTCACTCTTCATGATTTCCACAAAAGTTTCACACAATTCTTCATTGTTTGATAAAAAATGATGTCATCCACATATACTTGTACTAGAATTGTGTCATTTCCTTTTTTCTTAATGAACAAAGTCTTATCTGATGTGCCTCTTTTATAGCCTTGTGAGGTGAGGAAATCACTTAGCCTCTCATACCATTGCCTAGGACCTTGCTTGAGCCCATAGAGAGCCTTTTTGAGTTTGAACACGTGTCCTGGATGCTGATGGTCTTCAAAACCTGGTGGTTGTGAAACGAATACCTCTTCATTTATATAACCATTCAAGAAGGCACTCTTCACATCCATTTGGAATAGCTTGAACCCTTTGATGCAGGAGAAGGCAAGCAGCAATCTAACAACTTCTAGCCTAGCCACTGATGCATAGGTCTCATCATAGTCTATTCCTTCTTCTTGATTATACCCTTTAGCCACTAGCCTAGCCTTATTTTTGGTAATTACCCCATGCTCATCCATCTTGTTTTTGAATACCCATTTTCTTCCAATAATATTCATCTCAGGTATTCTAGGAACAAGAGTCCAGACCTCATTCATAGCAAATTGATTCAGTTCCTCTTGCATGGCCAGAATCCAGTTACTGTCCTTGAGGGCTTCATTAAGATTTTTGGGTTCCACTTGAGATACAAAGGCCATTGTTTCACAGAAGTTATTCAAGGATTTGCTAGTTGATACTCCCTTCTCAATGTTCTCAATGATATTATCAAGGGTTAGGTCTCTTGGGGTTTTCCATTCTTTTGGAAAACCTGCAGACATTGTAGGTTCTTGCATATCATGTGTATCAGAAGTATCAATATGAATCGATTCATTTTGATTTAAACAGATTTAAATTCATCACAGTCAAGGTCATCAGTAGCAGTTTTAGATATGCTATGATCTGCTTCATCAAATACAACATGCATTGATTCTTCTACTATGAGCAATCTTTTATTGAAGACTCTATATGCATGACCATTCAAAGCATAACCAATGTGCACACCTTCATCAGATTTAGCATCAAATTTACCTAAATTCTCTTTGCCATTATTCAATACAAAGCATTTACACCCAAACACTCTAAGGTGACTCACACTAGGTTTCCTGCCCTTATACAATTCATATGGAGTTTTCTTAAGAATGGTTCTAATTAAGGTTCTATTTAACACATAAGCTGCAGTATAGACTGCATCTGCCCAAAAATAGTTAGGAAGCTTAGATTCATTTAACATGGTTCTAGCTAGTTCTTCTAGTGATCTGATTTCCCTTTCAACTACAATGTTTTGTTGGGGAGTCCTAGGGGCTGAAAAGGTATGTGATATCCCATGCTTCTCACAGAACCTCTCAAATCTAGCATTCTGAAACTCTCCCCCATGATCACTTCGAATTGATTTTATGCAGCAACCATTTTCATTATGTAAAACCTTTGCTAATTTCTTAAAGGCATTGTAAGCATCATTTTTATGTGTAAGAAACAAAGTCCATGTAAATCTAGAGTAGTCATCCACAACAACTAAAGCATACAAATTTCCAGCCAAGCTAGCAACTCTAGAGGGTCCAAATAAGTCCATATGCAATACATCCAAAGTATGTTTTGTAGAGACAATATCTTTTGAATTGAAAGAGGATCCGATTTGTTTACCTTTCACACAAGCATCATAGAGCCTGTTATCCTGAAATTTAATGTTAGGTAAACCAGAAACAAGATCTTTAGATTTCAATTTATTTAAGTGATTAGTGTGTATGTGAACTAACCTCCTGTGCCACAGCCAACACTCATCACTTCTAGACAGTAAACACTCATTTGAAGAGATAGTTTCCATGATATCTAAGATGTATATGTTATTCACTCTCTTACCAGTGAACAACACCTTACCAGAGGAGTCACTTGAGATTGTGCAGCCCTTTGACTTGAAGTTCACCTTGTATCCTTTGTCACAAAGTTGACTGATACTGAGAAGACTATGCAAGTCCTTTTACATAAAGCATATTCTCAATAGTGGTTGAATTCCCTGTTCCAACAGTGCCTCTGCCCAAAATCCTTCCTCGGTTATTGATCCTGCCTGTTGACCGGAGCGCTGGAGAATGCCTCGTCAAAGGATCGACGTGCGCGCCGCTTCTCACTTCCGTTCCTCCTCTGGATCTATCTCAAGAACCTGCAAAGAAACGATACGGCGCCGCTGCGGCCGATCGCACTCCGACGCTCAAGTCAGTGACGGTATCACCAAATACTAAGAACTGGAGCCGTGCAAATCTCTCTCACAAACAGCTCTGTCACTCGCAAGCGTAAAGTGTATGAACTGAACGTGCGTACCTTAGGAAAACTGTTAGGAACTCTTATATACCTGGTGATTTTCTCTCTCCTGGCAGTTACAGGCTATGACACGTGGCCTGCATCCAACCGTACACGTGCCATCATCTGGAGGCTCACTGACTTGGCGCTGTTTCTACTCTCATTTTGGCTAAGTTACCTATGCATGGTGCTGCCCAGTGCATAGCTAACTCAGGAGTGCGATCCCTACTGAAACTGGCGAGGTAGGGCCTTCATACACCTTCCCTGTGGTCTCGCCGGCCGCCTTCATAATCTGCTTCTCCTTTAACTTCGGCGATGTGCTCGTTCTGGCGATCTCCGACTGCCTGGTCGCCTGAGTCCGCATTTGGCGACTTCATCCCCAAACTGGCGATCGCCTATGCTGGAGACCGGAACACGCCAACTTAACTATCGGCGACTACACGTGCCTCCTGACTTCTTTCTCAACTGCCAATCTGGCGCCTTGTCAACACGCCTACACTGTAACAGGATGCCACGTCACCGCACCCGACCACCAGGGCGGTACACAAGCCCCCCAGTCTTAAGCGAAGACTTGTCTAGCGAAAAGACTGAAAAAGCCTTCGTTAATACCGGTCTACGTGGCATGGGCGCAGAATTCCAAGCGTTAGTACTTTCTGCTGCCCTGACGCTCCACCAAACTCTTTGCGCATCCTTCGACACGTGGCTCTCATCAACGGCCATCTTCATTTGCCGTTAGCGCTTCCCAAAACCGTTCGAAAACCCCTAAACCCCTTACGCTCCTACTGTTCCATCACTTTCTTCACACTTGCATACACTCTCCCTCTCTTCTGCGAAAGCTCTCAACGTTCCTCGACGCTCCAGATCATCAACTCCCCTCAACATTCTCCCGATCATCGAAAGGTAACTACTTTCCTTCATCTGCTGGGTTTTCTTGCATTTTCACCGATTTGCATCATCCTATAACTGCCTGGTGCATACGTTGTGGGCTGTTTTCCATTTCTCCTTCTCGTAACTTAGGGCTCTGCCGATCGTCGCAACGAACTTACATTCGTTCGTCTTTCACCTTCCCTCCCTGATCGAGTCAGCCTTTGTAACCCTCCTGATTATTTTTCCCTTCTTCTTCGTTTGCAGTTTGCTACCATGACCCGCACGAAGATCACCCCGAACCCCCCTCCGTCAGCACGAAACCCCCCTTCACAAGCACACGACTCTTCGCAAGTGCGTGGTGCTCCCTCATCGCAGGCTGTGAGGCCCGCGCCTTCTCAAACCACTCTGGCCCAGGCGACTCCACCAATCGCTGGAGGAGCCCCCACCCCACTGCCAGACTTCAAGACGTTATACTCATGGGCTAACTCAACCCTCTTAAAGGAAACGTCGTCGGTGAACACCGCGGGAGCGGTTCTGCGATTGACCAATGGGGACGAGGCCCATCAATCTTTCCACAAGGAGCACGATGAGAGAATGATGGTGTTACCTTGCCCAGCCACTCTGCCAGTGTGTGTAGACGATAAAGTGAGCGCCGACGGGCCCTTCTGCTTCGTCTACACCACCCTCTTCAAGAAGGTTAAACTCAGGTTCCCTCTCACTCGATTTGAGAGGGAACTCTTAACCGAGCTCAATATCGCCGCCGCCCAGCTTCACCCCAACAGCTGGGCGTTCGTCCGAGCCTTTGAGGTAACGTGCGCCCACCTGGGGTTGCCTGCGTCAGTGGACGTATTTTTATTTCTGTTTGAGGCCAAACACCCAGGCGATCGCCTTTGGGTCAGTCTGAACGCCATTGCTGGGAGATCCATCTTCACCATCTTCCAGCAATCATACAAGGATTGGAAGGGGAAGTTCATCCAGGTCCGTGCAAACGACAAAGACCCTTCCCTTCTCGACGGTTTCCCCTTGTACTGGGTGGACAAGGGGAAAAAAGAGTCCAAGAGCTGCTTCAGGAGGCCCAGAAGTCCTGATAGCATGGGAGCTTTGGACAGAGACCTTTGTCTCTTCTGGAAGAGGGTGGCGGATGCCCACGTAACATTCTTGACCCCCACCCTGATTTCCTTCGAGTTCTTTGAGGACCAGTTGGAATTCCAAATAGGTTAGGACGCTGCATCCTTGTCTTGTTATTGCTTCTGATATTGTTTCTAGGCGTCTTGTGCAATATACACAAGACTTTGGTTTTATCTTTTCTGCATATACCTGCTTTGCTGTCTTATTATCTTGTGTACTTACCCCTTTCTCCTTTGAGCTAACACATGCACTTTTATTTCATGCAGACACCATGTTGGGTAAGAACATGCTCGCCGATTTAAAGGCGCTCGCCCGCAGTCATGGGTTGGCGACCGGCTCCCAGACGGTTCCCAACTCAGCGGTCGAGCAGGCCATCATCCAGGGGCGATCACCGCCTAAGGCGCCCGCCCAACGGAAGAAACTGGTCCTTAAGAGGCCAAAGCGGAAGGCCCCCCAAGTTGTCCAAGAGGATGAGGAAGAGGACGACGAGGTCACGGAGGACGGCCTTGTCACAAAAAGGAAGAGGGTGGCACCACCTTCTCCACCTGCCCCACCCCCTCTTCCAGCTTCAACACCACCATCAACACCTGCCCCTCCTCCCTCATCGCCAACGCCAAGAGCCCCTTCACCACCAGTCCAAGCGGTTCCATTGGCCACTGCGCCACCTGCAACTGAGGCCCAAGAGCCAAACTTCTTAGAGGACCCCCCGAGCGCTTCTACTCCCCATATATCAGCAGGAGGGGGCCCTCCTTCCAACACCTCAGCTGCAGGAGTCATTCCAATCGGGGATGAGGTCGCTCATACCTCTCCAATCCTAATCACCGAGTCCCCGATTGCGTCGCCGCGCCAAGAAACAAACACCGAAAATATTGCTAAGGAAGGCGGCGACGAGAACCCTCAACAAGCCCCCCTGACGCCTCTCCAAGCTGCAAATCTTTCCCTCGAGGTGACGAGGATGTGGGAACCTCTGACTGCGAAACTCAAAACTATTGCAGAGGATATCCCATCAATCATAACGAGAGCTGTGGAGAGCTCCACCACGCGGCTACAGGATGACATCTACAACCTCAAGACCGAGAACAGCACAATGAAGGTCGAGGTGGAAAAGGTGTCATTCAGCCTGACGCTCGCGGAAATGGAACATTCTCGAGTAGAGGATGCTCTAAACACCGAGCTCAGGCTTGCGCGCAAGGAAGCTGTCGACCTGTGCCGCAAAGTCCACGAACTTGCCCAAGAAAAGGTCGAACTTGAAAGCAGAATCGTGCCTCTGCGTACCAAGGCGAGCAACCTGGAGGCTCAAATTCAAGCCAATGCCGACAAGGTACAGAAGCTGGAGCAGAGGTCGATCGACCGCGAGAAGCTGCTTGGGCAAGTAGAGAAAGCAAGAGACGACGCCATGGCTAATCTCTCCGAGGCCAACAAAGAGAAGGTGAAGATGGTTGCCGAGTTGGCCCAGGCTCAAACAGAATCTAAGAAGGTGGCTGATGACCTTCTCCAAGCTCAAGAGACCAACAAACAACTCCAAAAACAGGTCGAAGAGCTGGAGCAGCAGAACAAGGAGCTTAAACAGCAGGTTGAAGGATTTCAAAAGCAAATCGAAGAACTCAAGCTAAGCTCTGCTCAGATTCTGGTTGCTGGGTTTGATGCCGCACGAGAACAGTTTGCATGCCTCTTCCCTGATCTTGACCTTAGCATGGTGTCGTTAGACAACGAAGTGGTAGATGGGAAAGTCGTTCCCGCCGAAGGCTCAACCAACTCTACCCCATCTGCCTCTTTATGAATTCGCTTGTACTTATCTTGTAAAAACTCTTGCACATGTATTTTGAACAGCCATTCACTTCAATAGCAAAATTTGGATATGTCTTCTGACTTCTCTTGGGCGCTTTACTTTCTTTGTATGTTAACTCTGCTGCGTTTAACTTAGCGATTTTGCAAACATGACCTTTGGCGTAACCGCTTCGAGCCAATTCAAACTTAAGCAATAATCGCTTTAAACAACTTGTACCCCTGAGGCACTAAACTGATCGTGAGGAAAGTTCCAAGCAATGAACTGTGGTTCGATCATTGGTTCAAACAACGTCCCACTTGACCCGCTTTATCAAACAGGTCTTTCAATCTTCTCGCCATGTTTGAACTTTCGCGATCACCTAGAGCTCTTGGCAACACCAGCTTTCCTTAGCCTCAGGCTTTGGCAGTCACCTCTTTATCTGAGGCAGAAATGCCCTTTCGGACCCTCCTTACCTCCCCTGAACCTCAGAGCTAAAGACAGGCTGGCTAGGCGTTCTCTTCGAACCTACCTTAGCCACCTTTCAAGCTTCTTCCACCCTCTTCGCCATACCTGAACTCGTTCAAGACGAGAAGGATTTTATCTTGCCTACACTCGCGCACAGGCGAGAAGGTCTTTTAACGCGCCTGAACTCGCTCGACGAGAAGGACTTTTACTCGCCTGAACTCGCTCATCGGCGAGAAGGACTTTAAACGGCCTTAACTCGCTCGACGGCGAGAAGGACTTTGTCAGGTGCCTCAACTTGCCCAGGGTGTACATCTCCTCCCCCCCTGGATGCACTGAGGACCTTTTCTTTCTCACGCCTGCGCTCGCTCGACGGCGAGGAGGTCTTTGATGGGCCTTAGTTCGCACAACGGCGATAAGGGCTTTATCCGGTGCCTCAACTTGCCCAGGGCGTACATCTCCTCCCCCCCCGGATGCACTGAGGACCTTTCTCGCCTGCGCCCGCTCAACGGCGAGGAGGTCTTTAACTTGCCTCTACGTTGCCCCGGGAGTTACATCTTCTCGCTCCCAGAAACACGGAGGACTTTTTCTCTTTCTCGCCTGCACTCGCTCGACGGCGAGGAGGTCTTTGATGGGCCTTAGTTCGCACAACGGCGATAAGGGCTTTATCCGGTGCCTCAACTTGCCCAGGGCGTACATCTCCTCCCCCCCCGGATGCACTGAGGACCTTTCTCGCCTGGGCCCGCTCAACGGCGAGGAGGTCTTTAACTTGCCTCAAAACGCGCGAGGGCGTTGAGGTCTTCCATCTGGTGCCTCCGATCGCCGAAAAACGATGAGGACTTTAAAACTTAACTGGTGCCTCTAATCGCCGAAAAACGATGAGGACTTTAAAACTTTAGAAAACATGCGACATATCTTGTCGTGCCTTAAATCATGTACGAATGACAAGGTCTTTCTTCGAAACTTTTTTTTGGAAATAACACATATGCAATCTGAAAACACCTTATACTTCGAAAACTCTTCTTTTATTGGGTGGCCTCATTAAAAACCCTCCTTAGGGAAAAAAGAGTGCCCCCTTAAAACTGTTTTTACAGAGACATTGCAATGTAGTATTTGTGTTTGTCTTTACTTACAAAGCTCTTAGCTATAGTACAACTTCAGGTGTGTGGCGTTCCAGGTACGAGGAATCGCCCCCCTCCAACGTCTCCAAGCGATAGGCTCCGTTCCCGAGTGCCTCGGTGATTCTGAACGGTCCAGTCCACTTGGGTGATAGCTTGTTCTCCATCTCGTACTGGTGGGCCTTTCTCATCACCAGATTGCCTTCTCTAAACTGCCTTGGCATCACCTTTGAGTTGTACCTTCGCTCGACCCTTCTCTTCACCGCCTCAGCCTTCAGCCTTGCCTCCTCCCTGACTTCATCCAGCAGATCCAGGTTCAGTCTTCGCTCTTCATTCGAGTCTTCCTCCACAAAGTTCTGGAATCTCGGCGAGCTCTCCTGAATCTCGACTGGGATCATGGCATCACACCCATAGACCAAGCTAAACGGGGTCTCATGGGTTCCTGACTGCTCGGTGGTGTGGTACGCCCAAACTATTCGGGGTACCTCCTCAGCCCAACTTCCCTTGGCTTTCTCGAGCCTTCTCTTCAAACCTCTCAGCAATACCCGGTTAGCCGATTCCACCTGGCCATTAGTCTGAGGGTGCTCGACGGATGCAAACACTTGCTGAATTCCGACCCCTTCGCAAAGCTTCTTCAACAGGTGGCTCGCAAACTGAGTCCCATTATCTGATACCAGGCGCTTAGGCACTCCAAACCGGCACACAATATTCTTCCATACGAAGCCTTCGATCTTGTGCGCGGTGATCTGGGCCACTGGTTCTGCTTCAATCCACTTGGTGAAATACTCAATCGCCACCACCAAGTACTTCATCTGCCTGATCGCCAGTGGAAAAGGCCCCAGGATGTCGATTCCCCAAGTATGAAACGGCCAAGGGCTGTAGATCGACTTCAACTCCTCGGGAGGTGCCTTGTGCCAATCGGCGTGCTGCTGGCATTGTTTGCAGCACTGGGCGTACTTCTTGCAATCTTCTCTCATGGATGGCCAATAGTAGCCTGCACGGAGAGTCCTCGCGGCCAGAGCTCGACCCCCGACGTGACTTCCACATATTCCTTCGTGGAGCTCTGCCATAATCCTCGTGCACTTCTCGCCGTGTATGCATTCCAGGAGTGGGTGAGTGAATCCAAACCTGTACAGATCGCCATCAATCAATGTATACTTGCTGGAATTCTTCTTTACCTTCCTAGCTTCTGTTGGATCTAGCGGGAGGAGGCCATCCGCCAGGCACCGCTTGTACTGTGTTATCCACGTGTCTGGCTCATGGGTGGCGCAGACCTGCATCACGTCCACCTTCTCTCCTCGACATGCTCTAATCCTTGGCGATCTCAGAGTTTCTTGTGTCAAAGACTTATGGCTTCTCGCTGCTCTCTCCGTCGACCTGCTTATCTGAAGGACCAGGTGATCTGCTACAAATGCCCTCGGCGTCTTCAAAGTTTCTTGAATCACCGTCCTCTGCCTACCCCCCTTGCCTGAGCTGGCGAGCTTAGCAAGCAAGTCAGCTCGGGCATTCTGCTCTCGGGGCACATGCACCACTTCAAAAGAGGCAAAGGAACTCTTCAATTCCTGCACATACGCCAAGTAAGCCGCCATTTGTGGATCTTTAGCCTGGAACTCGCCTGTTACTTGCCCCGTGACTAGCAGCGAGTCACTCTTAGCCAACAGCACTCTGGCTCCCATTTCTTTAGCCAGCAGAATCCCGGTGATCAGCGCCTCATACTCTGCTTGATTGTTGCTGGCTTTGAAGGCGAATCTCAACTATTGTTCGATCAGCACGCCGTTGGGTCCTTCCAATATGACTCCAGCACCGCTGCCCTGCTGGTTTGACGACCCATCCACCGAGAGTACCCAACGGAAATCATCTCCTTCAACCCGCGTCGCTTCTGAAGAGAGCTCGACTACAAAATCTGCAAAGATTTTCCCTTTGATCGGTCCTCGAGGCTCATATTTAATGTCAAACTCTGACAGCTCGACTGCCCACTTCACCATTCTTCCTGCAACGTCAGGTTTCTTCAAGACATTCTGGATGGGCAGGTCAGTCATCACCAGTATTGTGAAACTGTGGAAATAGTGGCGCAACCTCCTCGCCGAAAACACCACCGCCAAAGCAGCCTTCTCCAGGGCCTGATATCTCGTTTCTGGGCCCTGCAACACCTTGCTCACGAAATAAATAGGCTTCTGAGCCTGATCCTGGTCTTGGGCGAGCACCGCACTCACCGCCCTCTCAGTCACAGCGAAACACAACCTGAGAGGGATTCCCGCCAGTGGCTTGCACAAAACCGGCGGGCTCGCCAAATATTCTTTCAGCTTGACGAAAGCTTCCTCGCACTCTTTCGTCCAAGCGAACTTGTTATTGCGCCGCAGACACTGGAAATAGGGATGTCCCTTCTCTCCGCTCGCTGACACGAAGCGGGATAGGGCCGCCATCCGACCAGTCAGCTGCTGGACTTCTTTTACTGTAGTCGGGCTCCTCATTGCCAAGATGGCGGCACACTTGTCCGGGTTGGCCTCTATCCCCCTTTCAGTCAAGAGAAAACCCAAAAATTTTCCAGCCTCCACGCCGAAAATGCATTTCTCCGGGTTGAGCTTCAACTTGAACTTGGCGATCGTCGTGAACAATTCTTCCAAATCTGCAACGTGCCTGCTTTTCTCCTGCGAGGTCACGACCATGTCATCGACGTAAGCTTGCACGTTCCTTCCCAGCATCGGTGCAAGTACTCGATCCATCAGCCTCTGGTACGTGGCCCCCGCGTTCTTCAGCCCGAACGGCATCACCTTATAGCAGTAGCACGACCTCTCCGTCATGAAGGCTGTTTTTTCTTCATCCATGGGATGCATCTTGATCTGATTATAGCCCGAGAAGGCGTCCAGGAAACTCAGCAGCTTGCACCCTGCAGCACTATCAACCAGGGCATCAATGCTTGGTAAAGGATACGAATCCTTTGGGCAAGCCTTATTCAGGTCGGTGAAATCGACGGACATGCGCCATTTCCCGTTGCTCTTCTTTACCAGCACAACATTTGCCAGCCACTCAGGGTACTGGACTTCTCTGATGTGGCCTGCAGCGAGGAGTTTCTGGGTTTCATCCTTGATCGCCTGCCTCCTTTCTTCATTAAACTTCCTCCTTCTTTGCCGCACCGGTCTCACCATGCTGTCCATCACCAGATGATGGCACAAGAAGTCGGGATCGATCCCGGGCATGTCCGAAGCAGACCAGGCAAACGCGTCCAGATGCCGTTCAATCACCTTGGCGATCTGGTCCTGGAGATCGACCTCCAGAGATCTTCCGAGCTTGAAAACCTTTCCCCCGATCTCCTTCTCGAGCCACTGCTCGACGGGTTTGGGCCTGGACTCTCTGGCGATCACCGCCTTGGTGATTCCAAGTTCCCTTGCTTCCTCCGGGCGATTCCGCGCCTCTTCCTCCTCCAGGGCAGCATTCCTCTCCCCCAGCTCAGCATCTACCATCTCCACGTCCCTTCTAGCGGTCTCCTCCATTATCGGCGGTCTGGGCTTCACACCGGGAGGTGGGGTGGTTGTGACATAGCTCACTGATCTTTTATTTTTCAGGCTATTTTCATAGCACTTTTTCGCTTCCTTCTGATCAGACTTTATCGTGATTACCACCCCTTCCATGGACGGCAGCTTCACCTTCATGTGCCGGGTCGATGGAATTGCGCCTATCCTGTTGAGAGTGGGCCTTCCCAGCAGGATGTTATATGCTGAAGGGGCGTTTACGATGAGGTACTTGATTTTCTCCGTCCTCGACCCAGCCTCATCGGTAAACGTGGTTCTCAGCTCAATGTACCCCCTGACCTCCACCTGGTCGCCAGCGAACCCATACAAGCACCCTCCATAGGGCCTTAGCTGGTCAAGGGGCAACTCCAACTGCGTGAAAGTCGGCCAGAACATCACGTCTGCCGAACTTCCTTGGTCCACCAGAACTCGGTGGACCTTCCTCCCCGCCGTGATTAACGAAATAACAATGGGATCGTTGTCATGAGGCACAACGTCCCGAAGATCCTGCTTGGTGAACGTAATGTCCACTTCGGGCGAGTGATCTTCAAACATGTCTAATGACATCACCGATCGCGCGTACTTTTTCCTCTGCGACGCGGTGCATCCACCACCTGAGAAACCCCCTGCAATGGTGTGGATCTCCCCATGGATGGGCATTTCGTGTTGCTGGGCTTCTCCCACTGCCGGCTGGGAACTCGACGCTCCTCCGGTCCTTCTGTCCAGCAGATAATCGTTTAGGAACCCGCTCTTAACCAGATCGTCGAGCTGGTACCCTAAAGACAAACACGAGTCCAGGTTGTGGCCAAAGCACTGGTGGAACTCGCACCAGACATCCGGCTTCGACCCCAACACCTTGTCACCCACCTTCTCGGGCGCCTTCAACCTAGCAGATATGTTAGGGATAGCGATCAGGTCCGCTAGTCCCATGACAAATTTGTGCTTAGGTGGGCGATTGTAGTCCCGGCGTGCTGGTTGTTGGCGTGCTGGCGGTTGGCGCGCTTGGCTTCTTCCCTTGTTTCTCCTATCGTAAGGATAGCGAGTCCTTTGATCCTTTCTGGCCGCCGCTGCCGTTTCCAGCACCCTTTGTGGCTGGATCCTGGTCTGGGCGCGTGGCCTGACGGGAGCCACACTGCCTCTCTTCTCGGCGACCTCACTCTCGTCAGCGATGTGAGCCACCGCAAGTCGCCTGACTTCAGCAAATGTCGCTGGATGAGCCCTGATCAAGGCTTCACAGAATGGCCCTGGCTGCACGCCCTTCTTGAAGGCATAAACCAGCATTTCTTCATCCTTGGTCGGCGACCTGACCATCTGCGCTCCGAAGCGATTGAGGTAGTCTCTGAGGGACTCCCCGTGGTACTGCCTTATATCAAACAGATCATAGGACACTCTGGGCGGTGCCTTGTTCACAATATACTGCTCGACGAAGATTTTCGAGAACTGCTGAAAATCAGTTATGTGGCCATTAGGCAGGCTCACAAACCACTCCATCGCCGTTCCCTGGAGCGTGCTCACGAACATCTTACAATAGACAGCATCCGACCCCCCTGACAGCATCATCTGTGTGTGGAACGTGGTCAGATGAGCCTCTGGATCTTCCACGCCAGTAAAAACAGCTTTAACCGGGACCACGCTCGTGGGAATTGGCGTATCGGTAATCGCCTGAATGAAAGGCATTGGGAAAACACGAGGCGGCGTCGACGGTGTCACCTCTTCAGCGGAAGAACGAACCTGCTGCTCCTGAAGAGCTCGACGTAGCTCTTCAGCTACTTTGCTGAGCTCCTCGTTCCTGGCGCGAGAGGCGACCAGGTCTTCATGTATCCTGGCCTGCTCGACGCGCGAGGCTTCTACAGTAGCCTACAATGAGCGCATCATTTCTGCCATCTGCGCCATGGTCATGGCGGCGTCGCCTTCAGCTGCGACGGGAGCCACGGGACTGGAACGATTGCTCCTCATTTTTCTCATCAACTTCAGCGAACCATAGAAATACAGCAAATAACACTTCAACCACGAACGAACTAGCGACCGATCGGAGAAGATTCAAGAAACTGCGCGAGAACTTCAAGAACACCGCGAGCCTTCGAAGAAAATCGCAGCTTCACCAACAACCACCGTTTCCCCGCAAACCAAACAACCTCCCGAAAGAACTCGAATGCACCGATCGAAAAACCAAACGAACGGTTTAAAACACAAACTCCACCGAACGAAACTCAAAGAAACCAAGAACGACGGTTGCTCCAGCACACAACCGCGCAGAAAACCTCAAAACCTCCACGAGCTCACGCTGTGGATGGGAGCACGTTTTACACGGCCCCACGGTGGGCGCCTGATGATCCTGCCTGTTGACCGGAGCGCTGGAGAATGCCTCGTCAAAGGATCGACGTGCGCGCCGCTTCTCACTTCCGTTCCTCCTCTGGATCTATCTCAAGAACCTGCAAAGAAACGATACGACGCTCAAGTCAGTGACGGTATCACCAAATACTAAGAACTGGAGCCGTGCAAATCTCTCTCACAAACAGCTCTGTCACTCGCAAGCGTAAAGTGTATGAACTGAACGTGCGTACCTTAGGAAAACTGTTAGGAACTCTTATATACCTGGTGATTTTCTCTCTCCTGGCAGTTACAGGCTATGACACGTGGCCTGCATCCAACCGTACACGTGCCATCATCTGGAGGCTCACTGACTTGGCGCTGTTTCTACTCTCATTTTGGCTAAGTTACCTATGCATGGTGCTGCCCAGTGCATAGCTAACTCAGGAGTGCGATCCCTACTGAAACTGGCGAGGTAGGGCCTTCATACACCTTCCCTGTGGTCTCGCCGGCCGCCTTCATAATCTGCTTCTCCTTTAACTTCGGCGATGTGCTCGTTCTGGCGATCTCCGACTGCCTGGTCGCCTGAGTCCGCATTTGGCGACTTCATCCCCAAACTGGCGATCGCCTATGCTGGAGACCGGAACACGCCAACTTAACTATCGGCGACTACACGTGCCTCCTGACTTCTTTCTCAACTGCCAATCTGGCGCCTTGTCAACACGCCTACACTGTAACAGGATGCCACGTCACCGCACCCGACCACCAGGGCGGTACAGTTATTATCACCATAGGTTACATGTCCCTCTGCTTTGAGCTTCACGTAAGTGAATTTTGTAAGATCTCCAGTCATATGTTTGGAACAGCCACTGTCCAAGTCCATTGATTTTTCTTGCTACCTTTCTGCAAAACAGAACTGATCCTGCCGGTTGACTTAGCGCAAGAGCGTTGCCTCGTCACGATCTTCCTCACCAGCTTGACACCACGTGCCCTCCGAGTCCACTCCACAGATAGCCTCTCTGGGAACCTGAAAAACACACGGTGGCGCCTCTGCGGCCGGTGGCGCTCCGACGCTCAAGTCAGTCACAAGAATACCCAAAAACTAAGAGAGAATATGCTCTGTAGGACCGTACTGTAGGCACACAACCCTAGCAGTATCAGCCGTAATGAAAGACGTACCTCTGCAGATTCTGTTAAGGTTACCTTTATAGCTAGGTTTCTTCTCTCTCCAGGCTGTTATGCTTTTGGACGCGTGGCTCGCATCCAGCCCTGCACGTGTCGCCATCTGGGCTGGGATAGCAGGTAGCGCCCAGCCCTACACGTGTCGTCATCTGAGCTAAGGCAACTTGAGCGTCATTTCTCCATTGCTCCCAACCCTACACGTGTCATCATCTAGGTTGGAGTAACTGGTGACATCCAACCCTACACGTGTCGTCATCTGGATTGGGGCAACTTGAACGTCATTCTTGTGCAGTAACCAGCCGCACAACTAAGTCCTCAACTCAAGGAGCAACCTAGAACATAATGCGCTGTGAAACACCACCCGACAAGGCGAGTATCGGATGCAACAAAGTGCATCATCTCTGTGATATCGCTCATCGCGAATGGCACCCTCCTTACTGCTACGCCATGCATGTTCTAGCTGGGGAAACCTTGCCACCAACAAATGTCCACTCTGGGAATCCTGTTGCTGATGAGCAAGGTGTTCCCCCCAACCCACTCGACCTTCATGCCCCATGCTGGTTCCACAATCGTCTTACTGAACTTACACGCTTGAAATTACCCTTCTGAGCCTTCAACAACTTTAACTAAGTTTGCTGGGAGATCCGGCGATGTGCTCCTTGTGGCGGCGTGTAAACCACCCGATCTCCTAGCATTCCCGGGCGATCTCTGATCATCCGTTCTCCTAGCACTCTCATACGGCGACTGCGACGTAACTCTGGTGACCGCCGGTTACGCACACTAGAGATCGAAGAACGCCAATTCAGCAATCGGCGACTATGTCCACTTTTGAACCATTCATCTTTTCTAGCCTACGCGTTCCATTGAGCATGCCCCACCCGAGCACGTGCAAGACACGTCATCACGCCTGATGACCTGGTCGGTACAAGAACAAAGATGATACAAATGGTACCCTTTTCAGTATGGGGTCCAACACAGATTAAAACCTTCCCTTTGGTAGCCATTTTGCTAAATTCTTAGGAACAAGATGCTTTCTAGCAATGCATGACCTAGAGGTATGACCAGATTTCATGCAGTAAAAACAGGTTACATGAGATGCCTTTTTGCCACTGTTAAAAGCTGAAAAACCTGATTTTGCTGGAACAAAAAAACTTGAAAGCTTTTTAACATTGGTTACATTTCCAGGGTTATATAACCAATACCATTCTTATTGAAAACAACATTTTGTGATCCAAGGAGAGACTCAAGGTTCTCTTTTCCCTTGGTGAAATTGGAAAGGGTTTTTAGCAAATACTCCACTTGTTTTTCCAATTTTTTGCAGTTTTCACAGGTTTTAATAGAAGCATGCAAGCATGTTAGTTCAAGGCTTACCAAATCTGTTTTGGCCTTATGCAGTTCTTCCTCAAGTGTTTTTACTTTAGGTGCAATCACATTATTTACCTTTTGCAATTTACTGCATATTACAGCTAGCCTATTTGCTTCATCATGTGTTTCCTTGAAAGCAGCAAGCAATTGATCATAGTTATCAGATTCCATAGAGAATTCACTTACTGAATCAGAGATTGACCCTTCATCTTTCACCATGAAGCACAAATTGTTTTCCTCACTCTCAGTTGAAGAGCTGCTGGTTGAAAATACTTCATTCTCTTCCCATGAAATGTATGTTTTTCTTCCCTTGCTCATTTCAACCTTCTTGCTGGCAGATTTGTCCTTTGATTGATTGTTTGGACAATCCATTTTGATGTGCCCTGTTTTGCCACAGCCAAAGCAAGTATAGTTAGAGGAATTTGAGTCATTAGATTTAAGATACCTTCTTTTCTGCTGGTTCCTATCTCTTCTTTTCTTCTTCAAGAATCTGCTGAATCTCTTTGTAAGTAGGCTGATTGTATCATCATGTTCAGCATCTTCTTATTCCTCATTGATCTATTTCTGCTCACTTGCTTTTAGTGCAAGTCCTTTGGGTTTTCTTTCCACTGTTTCCTGCTCTTTGAGTCTCTTGAGCTTCAGCTCATGCTCCATTAATTTCCCAAAGAGTGCAGCAGTTGAAACCTTTGACAGATCACGACTTTTTGATATGGCAGTCACCTTGGGTTGCCAGCTTCTGTCGAGGCACTTCAGCACTTTTATGTTGAGTTCCTCTTTGTCAAATTGCTTTCCCAAACCAGTAAGGTGATTCACAATATGAGCGAACCTTTTCTGCACATCAGCAATGCTCCCCTCGGGTTGCATTATAAACAATTCATATTCTTGGATGAGAGAATGTTTTCTTGACCTCTTCACATCTTCAGTACCCTCATGAGTGACTTCCAAGACTTCCCACATCTCCTTAGCTGAACTACATTGGGATATCCTGAAGAACTCATCCATTGTTAATGAGGAGGTTATGATGTTCTTGGCCACAAGATCATATTGAGCCTTCTTCCTTTCGGTCTCATTCCATTTAGATCTTGGCTTTACTACTTCTTCATCCTTGACAACCTGCATTGCCACACAGGGTCCATGGACCACAACCTCCCAAATTAATGCATCAATAGATTCCATGAAAATCTTCATTCTAATTTTCCAAAAAGCATAATTCATTCCATTGAACATAGGTGGTCTATTGACAGAAGATCCCTCAGCAAAAAAGCACTTTAAACTCATACATTATTGCAAACAAACTTGATTAAAATACAAGTCCTAGCTCTTGATACCAATTGTTGGGTTGAATAGTGACAAAGTTCAAGAGGGGGGTGGGGGTGAATTGACCTTTTAAATGTTTTGCGTAGAATCAGATTTTATCATAGTACACAGAAAATAAATTGATTTATTTGGCAATGAACAAATTTATTTTGACACTTTTATGTTAGAAACCGTTTATATCTTCTTGAGATTATACAGATTAACTTGCAAGCCACACACACTGATATTAGAGAGAAAATAGTGAACAACAAAAAATAGTAACCTTCAATTTTTAAGCAAGTGATTAAGGTTCAATTATTAGCTTGACAATCAATTGGGTAACCTATCACAATCAACCTGTTCCAGTTGTATTTAACAGATCAAATATCTTCTTCACAAAACCAAACTGATTTTTCAGAAAATAAGAACTGTATGAACAAGCCCAGAAAGAACAAATTTATTTTTAATTGAACGGATTTAATTTATGGCAGATTAGCAGATAAGCAAGAATTTGAGTGCAGGGATGAAGAGAAATTAACACACAACAGTTATATTGGTTCACTCACTTGAGCTACATCCAGTCTCACCTAATCCAAGGTGAAATCCACTAAACAAAATGTACCAAACACACTTACACAGCCACTATTCTTGAACCCTACAAGAAATATGGCACACTTGCTGAAAAACACTATTTCAGCACACACACTCTTCAAGAAACCCTATCAAGAAGAGTTTACAATCACACTTTTACAAGAAAAGAAATATGAAAAGGATACACTGTTGAACCAAGTGGTGTTCAATGTTTTGAAGAATCCAAATCCTTTGAAGGATGTTTGATCCGGTCGGTCATCGGTAGTCGATGACGTCAGCAGCAGATAACCACGTGGACCACTCGCAAGGTGGCACGTGGATCAGGTGGCAGAGAAATCAGGGAGGAGATCACCCAGTACGGTGATCGGTGGTCAGTAACCGAGTGGCCACCGACAGATCAGTTCCAAGATAAACACCCGGGGTAGAACGCGAGAAGCAATAGAGCACCGATCAGTCATCGGGTGCATGGTCATCGGGGTTTCGTGTTACACGTAGTTAAACTGGGACTAAGATTCCCAGCGAGAGCGTTACGCATGGACTTCGCATGATCATATCTCAGAGAAAGAGGAGCAGCTCGCCGGTAGAATCGTGCACGAGAGTGGCCTGAGGGAGTTAGTAAACCAGTCAGTGATTGGTGACTCTCTTAACCCATTACGTGCATGACATCGTGAAGGGGAAATCGTTTATGCAGAGAGCAATGCTTGGTGAGTGTGCCTAGTCCAGTCACACCTGGCGTTTTCTTGGGAGTGTGTGATTCACCCAGATGGAAGAAACGCGCTAAGTTACTCCGCAAGGGAATAACTTAGGCGCACAAAGAGATGCGCTAGAGCCCTTCAGGTAGTGGCACGTGTACGGTTAGATGTGAGTTGCATGCCTCCACGTGTCACCATCTGAGAGCGGCGCGACCAAGATAAAGGTGCACTCCGCGTCGTGAAAGGTACATAGAAAACACAGACACCCACGTTTTTACTCATTGTGGTACGTTTTTGCACAATAGCGTAACAGAATTCTGACACACACAGAGAATAGCGCAACAGAATTCTGTTAGGCACAGACACAGAGAGAGAGAAAAAGGGGAATCAGAAAGAGATTGAGTGAGATTATTTTTGTTGGTGGTTCTGTGACCTAACTTGAGCATCGGAGTGCAAACGGCCGCTAGAGGCGCCGTCTGTGTGTTTTGCAGGTTGCGTTTGAAGTTCCCGGAGAAGGTTCTAAGAGCATTCTTGCAGATAGCACAATTGCATAGACGGGGTAAGGAAGCGGCAAAGCAATTCCTCCGCGCTGGAGTTGGCGACAGGATCAATGTTGAAGCCTCTGCTTTGCTGTGTGTTGCTGTGCTTGTTTAAGCTTTGTTCTGGGGTAGTTTAATATTGTAATCCACCCTTAGATTAAATCTCAAGCAATTAACATCTCAATATTTATCAAAGTAAAATGTTTTTCAAACTATGTTGAAACAACCGATTGTTTACACTTAGGTGTTTTGAGAAAGTTTGAAAACTGTTTTTAAATGGTAAAATCTGTTAAGTAACAAAACAACCGATTGATTTGAGGAAACAATCGATTGTTTATTTTGAAACCATAACAGAAAAACTGTTTTCTTTGACTGAGCTTTAAATGCTTTAACTGAATACGCTCCAGTCATTAAATGCTTTGACCAATCTATTTTAAATGCAATTAAGAGTTTGTTAAGATTTGATAACAAACTATATTCTTGAATATATTCTGAAAAACTGTTTTTAAGGATTAAGAATCTTGAGACAAAGATTTTAACTAAGAGAGTTTTTCAAAGAGTTTTGAGATTGCTAAAGAATTGAGAGATTGATCAAAGGTGCTGGAATAGGATTCTACTTGTATTGATTTCAGATATTCATCTGTAACAAGTGTAATCTTTGTAAACTGCCGAACAATTCGTTTGTGTGTTTTGCTGAGATTGGCTGTGTGTTCTTGAGGTGTTCAAGATCAACAATCTTAGTGTTGGCCAAGGAGAGTGTGTTTCTTGAGGTTTTTCAAGGTCATTCTCTTGGTTGTTGTGTAAGTGATCAAGGTGTGGTTGCTTAGTGGATATCCTCAGGGTTTCTGAGAAGACTGGATGTAGCTTTGGTTTGTAGTGAACCAGTATAAACAACTGTGTACAATCTCTCTATCCCTAACTCTTTAATTTCAGTTTGTTTGTTGTTTGCTGATATAAACAACCGATTGTTTTTTCTAGTGTTACAGTTTTTGCTTGCTGTTTTGGCTAACTGAATTGCTGAATCAATTGGTTTCTGAAATAAATTCATTCTAGCTTTGAAAAGTTTGCGAAAACCCCTTTAAACAATTCACCCCCCCCCCTCTAGTTTAAAGCCATCTTTTCTAACATACACCTGATAGAGGATGCAGAAATCTGCCTTAAACCAGTAGAACAAATTGCTCAAACAGTAGCAGCACCTCTCACAAAGCCTTAGAACCAACCAAGAACAAGCACACTTTTGATTTGTAAATTCTTTCAAGAACACATGCTCATTCTCTGTAAATCCTTAATTCTCTGTTGTAAAACTTGTTTTCTCAATTGTATGATTCACTTTTAAACGTAGGAACAAGTTTTCTTTTTATAGAAAAACAACTTATAACAGAATTTCAAAAAACACTCAAAGCTATTATAAAAAGAACAGATTGAAAATAAAAAGAACAGATTTATTTTCAAAAGCAGTTAGAGAATTTGTTATGTGAAGGAGACTCAGCCAACCATTCTGGTGCAGGGACAAAACGAAAAAACCGTTTAAGATAAACATGGCACCAGACTAAAAAGAATCTATCCATTTACAGATGAACAGGTTTATTTTTCAAAAGGATAACAGAAAAGACTTAACTATCGAAACACAGTCGTTTTGAAAGAGAGAAGACTTAGTCAAAATACTTGATGCACAAAACCTGTTCCGTCCGGTTGACCTGTGACGTCTTTGTGCGCGACCTCAACCGTCAGCTAGGGACTCCTTCCCACTGGTTACCTGTGGATTCCTGCATAAGAGGACAAAAGGGCGCCCTAGCGGCCGTTTGCACTCCGACGCTCAAGTCAGCCAGCAAGAAACACCAAAATTGTGCACCTCCGTATCTGAGCACCGCGTATGGCACTCTGAAGGTGGTAAAAAGAACTGTGTATTGTGTGTATATTCTCGTTCTGGCAAACAATCTTTCCCTAGTCCGTTGTGCGTAACCTCAAGGCTCGAGCAAGCAACTAGAGTGTCTCTGGAAAATTTGCCAAAAGTTCGAACCCCGTTCCCAACATCCAAGGCGGTATTTAAACTACTCAAGCATTTAAAGCGCCTTAAAGCGCTTTTAATCACAAATGTAACGCACTCAATCAGCGTGTCTAATTAGAAAACGTAGCGCATTTAAGACGTTGAAACGCTTGGGAGCCATTACAGTACCTGAATGCTTGAAACGGAAACTGTATTGAATGACTTTAATTACCTGGTACCTGACTAAAGGGTGCTTCTATTCTGACCTGGTTGTCGTACACGTGGAGGGCCTCACGACGCCATGACCCCATCTGGGGGCGTTTCTGCCCATCTGGGGACGTCTCTACGTGTGAGTCCTCCTGCCTGGGAGTGCTACTGCGCAAGGGGTGACTTTTTGGGTGCCAACTCATGCCCCCAATCATCTAGTCACTCACTTTGAGAGCGTATCTGCCTTCCTCTCGTACCCTGCACCCGGCTACCCTGGACGTGACCTTCCTCTTGAGTCGTATCTGTCCCAAAGGCGTCTCTGGGGCGGCAGGGTTACTTCACGAGTCAGGCTGCCCTACATTGGTGTTGTTACTATGGCCTTGAAGCCACCTTTCTCTTCTCTTTATCACTCTCCCGGATCATCGGGACCTGAGGCCTTCCCATGGCGTCGCTCCCTCCATGGTCTTTCCTACCCATGGGTATCGGGGAACCACACTGTGATTGCCTTGCTTTAGTAATGTTTGATCTGGCGACGCCCTGGTTGGGCGACGCCTTCACCTAGGCGACGCCTTGCCTTGGCGACGCCTCTTCTTGACGACGCTGGCACTTGGTGTCTCTTCACCTGGGCAGGCGCCTTGTGTTCACTTTGACTCCTGGTGTTGACTTTGACCTTGACTTAGTCAACGCCCGGATACGGGACGGTACAAAACCTGATTTTCAAAAGCCTTAGTTAATGCATCAGTTTCAAAAAGAATCTGTTTGTTTAGAAAAGAACAGATTTATTTTTATGCAGTAAAGGTGTTTTTTGCAAAACATGTGAAAAACAGTTTCAGAAAATTTGTGCTTGATCTTATCACATGGTCAGGGGTTAAGAGGTGAGTTACCTAGCAAAAAGCCTACTCTTAAACAACCTCTAACCTATACCTAAGACATTCTTAAAGCAAAAGCAAATACAAATGAAATTTATACAAAAGGATTCATTAAACACATGTCTTGAAGGGGCAACAACCATCTTCAACAACAAGAGCTTGTATAGATCTAAAATACAAGTAAGAAATCAAATCTAAAAAGAAAAAGCACCAAAGAATCAAGAAAACAAACAAATAAAACTGCACTCAATTAAAAATCAAGAAACCAAAATTATCAACAAAAGGACCACATAGAATTGATAACATTTTTGGAGAAACATGACTTTGACAAAACTGAGAGAGATTCAAAAATCAAAATGACACAAACACAATGTATTAAGAACAAGAAAACAACAAGGAATACCCAAAATTAAACTTAAAACATAAAGGTAAGACAAGAAAGGAAAGTTCATGAATTAAAAGTGCCAAAACAACTCAAACATACACAAGAACACACCTAAGACTCATGATACCACATGATGTGAACCCAAGAACATGATAGGGATATGATATGAACATGTTATGGATTCAATAAGAGTTGGAATATGATTAGGCACTTTTTAAGAATTGGATCAATGTTCTTAACCATTCAACATATGAACCGAATGAAACAAAGAAGAACACAAATGCACCGATTAAAACTTCAAGAAACACAATTAAAACCATAAGAATAGCAAACTAAGACAAACTACCGAACAAAAACACAAACTAAACAAGTTCTACCGATTGAATCAACAAAGACATGTTTTAGAGTGGAAATGGAAGAAGAAGATGAATAGGAATAGGAAACTTATGTGGTTGGAGCTCTTGGAATTGTGCACGCCACTTGAAGGATGGTTGGCTTCAAGATGATTGTCGTTGCCGCCACTTGAGAGCCCAAGAATTCACTCAAGATAAGACTAGAAGAGAAGAAGACACAAGTCTCTCTCACTCACTCACCAATTTGGTAGAGGTTCTTTACTCTAAAAAATCAATCTTATTATTTCAAAGACCTAAGCCTCCCTTTTATAATGGGGAAAACCAGTCACAAAGTACAAGAGAAGCTTGAAAGGTCACCTTCTAACTCCTTCTAAAACATTCTAGCGCCTAAGGTGCTATGCAATGGATGTGTCTTTTAGGTTTCCCTCTTTAGCACCTTCCTAACACTACTCTATATGTTTTACAATTTTATACAAAAGTAATCATAAAAAG
Source organism: Phaseolus vulgaris (assembly GCF_000499845.2). Classification (NCBI taxonomy): domain Eukaryota; kingdom Viridiplantae; phylum Streptophyta; class Magnoliopsida; order Fabales; family Fabaceae; genus Phaseolus; species Phaseolus vulgaris. Next base: position 25,260,551 of record NC_023753.2, on the reverse strand, counting down.
AGAAAACATTTGAAGCCTACTACCCAAATCCTTAGCTTTGCTCCTTGTAATCCTTTGAGGTATAAAGGATGATGAGCTAATTTGTCTTTGAGAATCTTGAACTTGAATCTCATTCTCTTCTTCTACTTGATCTCCATCAAGGTGCCATGTGGAGTCATGCTTTCCATGTTTAGCCACACCTTCCATGTTAAATCCTCTCCACTCCTATGTTGACATGTGGACGTCCATGTGGTCCATGCCCAGGTATTTTCGTTCTCCAATATGCCCTAGACGTTTTAGGGTTACATTGGGCTCAAAGAAGCCTAATTGTTACCCTAACTAGTCACTTTTAACCCTAACTAGTCATATTTTACTATTGGGCCAAATACAAGCCCAAAAACCTATACTACTTGGCCCAAATGTTTGGTCCAATTATTTTATGCTACTAGGACCAATACATGGCCCATGAAATCCTAAACAACTTTATACAATTTATTTAAGCTAAAGCTTGGCCCACAAATAATGTTGGCCAGTCAGCAGAATCCCAGTCTTCTTGTGTTCTTCTAGCCAAAACTTTAGTTTATGTTTTGATGACTTGGAGGTCTTCTTGGATATGTTTGTACATTCCTTCACCCTAGAGTTGTCCTCTTGATTGGGCCTACAAAAATAAACTAAACCGCAATTAGACCCATATTTGCAATTAAATCAATAAACAACCTCTAGGTCTTCATCCTCCTTATTATATGGTTCTTTGAGGCTGGACGGTTTCCATCATCATCCCCTCCTTCTTGAAAGGATCTGTCCTCAGATCTACAAGGTTGATCTCGAACAACAACCTTATTCTTGCTTTGACAACTATGCTCATCCTCTAGGATCAAATGTCCATCTATTGAAGTCATCAAACAAATCAGATGAGTTAGTTTCAGTAGTATAAAAATTAGTTTTATGAAGTTGCCATTCTTTTTGTTTTTCTACCTTTTTTTTTGGCAACTTTTTACAAGATTTCTTTTGGGAGGAGTCCATAATTTTCTTTTCTTTCAAAAGCTCAAGAGTTTTATGAACTCCAAAATGACTTATGACTCCTCCTTCTTGTGATTCTTTTACGAGTTTTCTATGTGTTATTTGGGGTATGCAAAGTTTTTCTTCTTTAAATAAGTACCCATCATAAACATAAAATCCTTCATGTGCTCTATGTTGGTACTTCGCAAAAGTGGGTGCAAAATTTTGATCTTCTTTATAAAGTTTAGGTATGTTTTCAAATCCAAGAATTTGGGCTCCAGGTTTAGAAAAGAGAGCATGTCTCCTTGATAGAGCATCCGCCACAATATTTGTATTGGCCTTCTTGTATTTGATAACATATGGACAATGCTCGAAAAATCCCATCCACTTTTCATGTCTTTGGTTTAACTTGTGTTAACCTTTTAAATATTTTAAAGACTCATGCAAGGCCCTCACAAGTGCATAGAGCTCTTTGTTATAGATGGGGTAGTTGAGGGTTGCACTATGAAGTTTTTCACTAAAATATGCAATTGGGTGCCCACCTTGCAACAAGACAACACCTATTCCTACTCCTGATGCTTCACACTCTAGCTCAAAATTTTTTTGCAAAGTTTGATAAAGCTAGAATGGGTACAATGATGAGTTGAGCTTTCAACCTTTGAAAGGCTTGCTCATGCTTCTCTATCCAACAAAATGGAGTGTCTTTATTGACTAACTCATTGAGTGGTGAAGCTAGACTAGAGAAGTTGATATGATTCCACTAGCCAAATAGAGATGATTCTTTGAAATTCTATGGAATCAACTTGAGTTGGAGATAGCTTAGGCACTTTTAATAGAATTGGATCAATGTTCTATGTTTAAAGAACTCCCCAAAACTTGCACCAAACACCAAACTCATATGGAAGATCCATCTATTGCCAATTGAACCGATTAAATTGTGTATAAAAGCAAAAGGACAGAATAGAAAGCTACAATACTGAAATTGAACCGAACAAAATGCAAGAAATGAAGAACAAACAATTATAAACAGCCGAGAAAATGAACCGAAGCAAATTCAGAAACAAGCTAGAATACCGAATGAAATTACTATAAAAGTAAACTAAGACATGTTTTAGATTCAAATGAGCTAGGAGATGAAAGAAAGAAGAACTTATGGAGATGAAGGACTTGGTTTGGTGTTCACGCCACTTGGATGGTGAAGGCTCCAGGATAAGTGAGCTAGTGCCGCCACTAGAGAGAACCAAATGCACTCAAGATAAGACAAGTTGAAGGAGAAAACAAGTTCTCACAATTCACTCTCAAATTGAGTAGAGTTTCTCTATTACCAATTTCCAATCTGATTTTTACAAAGGCAAGCACCTTTATTTATAGCCTAAGAGGTGCTAAAATGAAAAGCTAATTAAACTCAAATTACCCCCTAAATAACATAAAAGTGGCGCCAACTTAGAGCATGAGGAAGGTGTGACTTCCTTTCTTAGTTTGGCACCTCCCTATTACGCCTACACTCCTTTAAAGCTCACACCCCCAAGCTTCCTATAATTTTCCTAAACTAAAAGCCTAAAGATGCTTTTACAAAAAGAGGTGTCTTATGTTTCCCTCTAAGCACCTTCTAACACAAAGATATTACAAAAAGAGAAAACAACCTTCCATTATTTCCTAATGCCTTGAATTGACTTCTTGTAAGCCTTTGACGTGGGCTACCAACTCCTTGAGCGTCTAACACTTGAGCCTCTTCTTCTTCTTGTCCTTGAGTATTGGCCTCCATTTGGTCTTGATCTTGATCTCCGTAATACTCCCCGAGTTGGAGAGAATTCGACCACGAATTCTGGAGACCTATAGAAAAAGGAGTTAGATCACTGATATTAAATGTATGACTACCAAGGTATGTATCAGGCATATCTAACTCATAAGCATTGTCATTAATCCTCTTGAGGACTTGAAAAGGTCCATCACCACGAGGCATTAGTTTGGACTTCCTCTGAGGTGAAAAATGATCTTTCATCAAGTGAAGCCAAACCCAATCACCCTCATCAAACAACAATGCTTTTCTCCTTTTATTGGCAAGCTCAGCATACTTGTCAACCTTCTTCTCAACTCTCATCTTGATGTCTTTATGCAAAGTTTTCACAAAAGAAGCCTTTTCATCCCCATCTTTGCACAAAACATCCTCAAGTATGGGAATAGGAAGAAGATCAAGAGGTGTTAAGGGATTAAACCCATAGACAACCTCAAAAGGAGAATGTGAGGTGGTGGAATTTACTACACGGTTATAGGCAAATTGAACATGGGGTAGTAAATTCTCCCACACTCTAGGATTCCCAGAAATGAAGCATCTCAATAGTTGTCCCAAAGTTCTATTTACCACTTCGGTTTGACCATCGGTTTGTGGGTGACAAGTGGTAGAAAATAAAAGCTTAGTACCAAGCTTACCCCACAAGGTCTTCCAAAAGTGACTCAAGAATTTGGGATCTCTATCGGACACAATAGTTCTAGGAATCCCATGCAAACATACCATTTCTTGAAAGAAGAGGTTTGCAATATGACATGCATCATCCACTTTGTGGCAAGGAATAAAGTGAGCCATCTTTGAAAAACGACCCACTACCACAAAAATGGAATCCTTTCCCTTTGATGTCTTCGGTAATCCTAAGATGAAATCCATAGATATGTCAACCCAAGGCATTGAAGGGATAGGGAGAGGAGTATACAAACCATGGGGATGCATCCTAGATTTAGCCTTGCGGCAAGCTATGCATTTATCACACAAACTATGAACATGTTTATGCATATGAGGCCAATATAAATGTTCATGCAACACATCCAAAGTTTTAGCAACCCCAAAGTGACCCATTAATCCTCCCTCATGTGCTTCTCTAACAAAAGATAATCTAATAGAGCTTTGAGGAACACGTCTTGAAACTCCTTTACCAAATTATCCAAGGCATGAGAACTATCAACAAGTGGTTCTAACTTAAGAGGTCTAGGGATAGCTAAGAAAATAGGATTGTGAGCCACTATTTCCCTTTGGACCTCGTGCCTAGACACAAGAAGTGTAGGCTTAGGACATTTTTCTTTTTCACTCTCCCTCTTTTTCTTCATTAGAATCTGGTCCTCATGGACTTCCCTTGGAGAGAGAGATTTTAAAGTAACCTTGTGACCATGGAAATCAAAAGAAAGTTTGTTGGTAAAGCAATCATGAAAAACTTTTCTATCATATTGCCAAGGCCGTCCCAAAAGAACATGGGTTGCTTCCATGGGCACAACATCACATAATACCTCATCTTTGTATTTTCCAATTGAGAAATGGATGAGGACTTGTTTATTCACAACTATTTCGCCTACTTCACTAAGCCATTGCAATTTGTAAAGCTTTGTATGAGAGATAGTAGGTGATATGATTCCAATAGCACTTTGAATGATTCTTGACATTCTTAGGAATCATCTTGAGTTGGATATGAGATAGGCACTTTATCATAGAATTGGATCAAGGTTTTATGAACAAGAACTCACCAAGACTAGTACCAAAACCCAAACTCATATGGAAGTTCCATGTTTTGTCAAATTGAACCGATTGAAATGGAAGAAAAGGCAAAGGCACCGATTTAAACAACACAAAAACAGAAATGCACCGAACAAAAGACTAGAAATGAAGAAGAAATGATGAAGAACAACAAATAAACAAATGAACCGAAGCTAAGCTCATAAGAAATGAAAATGCCGAACAGAAATTCAAGAGAAGCAAGCTAAGACATGAACAATTGAAAGAGAAGGAAGGAAGGAGAAGAGAAAGCTCATGAAGAAGGAGGAATGGTTGGATGATCACGCCACTTAGAGGATGGTGACTCCAAGATGAGTGTGCAAGCCGCCACTTGAGGTAACTGTACCGTCCCGTATCCGGGCGTTGACTAAGTCAAGGTCAAAGTCAACGACTGGAGAGTCAAAGTCAACGCAAGGCGTCGCCTAGGTGGAGAAACGCCAAGGGCCAGCATCGCCAAGAGGAAGCGTCGCCAAGGCAAGGCGTCGCCCAACCAGGGCGTCGCCAGATCAAACAGTGCTCAAGCAAGGCAATCACGGTGTGGTTCCCCGATACCCATGGGTAGGAAAAACCATGGAGGGAGCGACGCCGTGGGAAGGCCTCAGGTCCCAATAACCCGGGGCAGTGATAAAGAGAAGGAAAAGGTGGCTTCAAGGCCATAGTAACAGCACCAGTGTAGGGCAGCCTGACTCGTGAAGTACTCCTGCCGCCCCCGAGACGCCTTTGGGACAGATACGACTCAAGAGGAAGGTCACGCCCAGGGTAACAGGGCGCAGGGTGCGAGTGGAAGGCAGATACGCTCTCAAAGTAAGTGACTAGAAAATTGGGGGCATGAGTTGGCACCCAAAAAGTCACCCCTAGCACAGTAGCACTCCCAAGCAGGAGGACTCACACGTAGAAACGCCCCCAGATGGGGTCATGGCGTCGTGAGGCCCTCCACGTGTACGACAGCCATGTCAGAATAGAAACACCCTCCAGTCAGGTACCAGGTAATTAAAGTCATTCAATACAGTTTCTGTTTCGAACATTCAGGTACTATAATGGCTCCCAAGCGTTTCAACGTCTTAAATGCGCTACGTTTCCTAAATCAGATATGCTGATTGAGTGCGTTACACGTTGCAATTAAAGGCGCGTTAAGGCGCTTTAAATGCATGGGTAGTTTAAATAGCGCAGAGAATGTTGGAAACAGGGTTCGAACTTTTGGCAAATTTACCAGAGAACTCTCTAGTTGCTTGCTCGTACTTGAGGTTACGTAGAAGGGACTGGGGAAAGATCTTTGCCTGAGGGAGAGAACACACACATATACACAGTTCTTTTTACCACCTTCAGAGTGCCATACGCGGTGCTCAGAGACGTAGGTGAACAGTTTTGGTGTTTCCTGCTGGCTGACTTGAGCGTCGGAGTGCAAACGGCCGCTAGGGCACCTCTTTGTCCTCTTTTTTGCAGGAATCCACAGGTAACCAGTGGGAAGGAGTCCCTGGCTGACGGTTGAGGTCGCGCACGAAGACGTCCCGGTCAACCGGACGGAACAGTAACCATGGAAACTCTCAAGATAAGACTAGTGAGGAAGGCACAAAGCTCTCCAATGCTCTCTAAAAAATTGAGTATAGTTTCTCTAATCAAATTTCAAATCTGCAATGTACAAGGGCAACACCTTTATTTATAGCCTAGAGGTGCTGAAAATCAAGCTAAGAGAATTCAAAATTCCCTCCTAAAAACAAATGCAACCGGCGCCTAAACCAAGTCATGAGGAAGGTGTGATCTCTTCTCTCACTTTAGCACCTCCTTATTTACTCCTACACCTATCTACTAACGCACCCCCCCTCCTAAGACTCATAACTAAAGACTAAAAGATGCTTTAACAATAGAGGTTTCTAATGTTTCCCTCTAAGCACCTTCAACCAAAGAAATTACAAAAAGAGAAAATAAATGTCCCCTAACTCCTAAAGCTTTAAACATGCTTCTTGTAAGCCTTTGAGGTGGGCTTTGACCTCCGTGGGCGTCCTCCATTTGAGCCTCAACCTCTTCTTGCTCTTGATGATTGGCCTCCATGTCCACTTGAGCTTGATCTCCATCATACTCCCCGAGTTGGAGAGAATTCGACCACGAATTCTGGAGACCTACAGAAAAAGGAGTTAGATCGCTGACATTAAAAGTATGACTACCTAAGAATGCATCAGGCATATCTAACTCATAAGCATTGTCATTAATCCTCTTGAGGATTTGGAAAGGTCCATCCCCTCGAGGCATTAGTTTGGACTTCCTTTGAGTAGGAAAACGATCCTTCCTCAAGTGAAGCCAAACCCAATCTCCCTCATCAAACAACAATGTTTTTGTCCTTTTATTGGCAAGTTCAGCATACTTGCCAACCTTCTTCTCAATTTTCTTCTTGATGTCTTTATGCAAAGTTTTCACAAAAGAAGCTTTTTCATCCCCATCTTTGCACTAGACATCTCCAAGAAGGGGAATAGGAAGAAGATCAAGAGGTGTTAAGGGGTTAAACCCATAGACAACCTCAAAAGGAGAATGTGAGGTGGTAGAATTTACTACACGATTATATGCAAACTCAACATGGGGTAGTAAATTCTCCCACACTCTAGGATTTCCCGAAATAAAGCATCTCAATAGTTGTCCCAAAGTTCTATTCACCACCTCGGTTTGACCATCAGTTTGTGGGTGGCAAGTGGTAGAATGTGAAAACTAGAGAAGGCATCTAAAACTTGCCTAACATGCAACCTATGGTCATCCAAAGATAAACTATAAATGAGAATGTCATCAAAGTAAACAACAACAAACTTACCAATGAATGGTCTAAGAACATGACGCATGAGGCGCATGAAGGTACTTGGTGCATTAGCTAGACCAAAGGGCATAACTAACCACTCATATAAACCAAAGTTGGTCTTAAAAGCCGTCTTCCATTCATCACCCGGTTTGATACGGATTTGATTGTAGCCGCTTTTAAGATCTGTACCGCCCTGGTAGTCGGAAGTGATGACGTGGCATCAAGCTACAGTATCGGCGTGTTGACAAGACGCCAGGTTGGCAGAAGGAAAAGAAGTCGGGGGGCTCGTGAAGTCGCCAGTTTTTAAGTTGGCGTGCTCCGATCTCCAGCATACCAGGACTGGCGATCGCCCAGTTGAAGATGAAGTCGCCAGATGTAAGCTCAGGCGACCAAGTGATTGGAGATCGCCAGAGCAAGCACATCGCCGAAGATGAAGGTGGTGCAGATTATGAAGGCGGCCGGCGAGACCACAGGGAAGGTGTACGAAGGCACCCTAACTCGCCAATTCCAGTAGAGATCGCGCTCCCAAGTTGGCTATGCACTGGGCAGTACCATGCATAAGTAACTTAGCCAAAAAGAGAGTCAGAAGCAGCGCCCAAGTCAAGGAGGCTCCAGATGATGACACGTGTACGACTGGATGCGAGCCACGTGTCCAGGTCTGTAACTGCCAGGAGAGAGAAAGTGACCAGGTATTTAAGGGTTCCCCAACGAACTTTTGAGGTACGCACGTTCAGATTATACTCTTTACGCTTGCGAGTTCTTGAGCATACTGTGAGAGAGAACAGTACACGGTTCCTTGAGAGTTCTTGAGTGTTCTTGCTCTTAGTATTTGGTGGTTCGGTCACTGACTTGGGCGTTGGAGTGCGATCGGCCGCAACGGCGCCGCTCTGTTCTTTTGCAGGTTCTTGAGGTGGATCGCGACGAAGGACGGAGGTAGAAGCGGTGCACACGTCGATCCAAGTTTGACGAGGCAAGTCCCAACGTTCTGGTCAACAGGCAGGATCATCAGGCGCCCACCGTGGGGCCGTGTAAAACCTGTTCCCATCCACAGCGTGAGTTCTTGGGGGTTTTCGTAGTTTTCTGTGTGGTTGTGTGCTGGTGCAACCATAGTTCGCTGTTCATCTAGTTTTCTTCGGTGATTTCACGTTTTCCACCGTTCATTTCGAGTTTTGTCCGGTGAAGTGAGGTTTTCTGCTGTTTACACGAGATTTGTTCGGTGAAGTTTGAGTTCCTTCGCTCGTTTGGTTATCCGTGGGAGAAGCGGTGGTTTCTGGTGGAGTTGCAGGTTTCTTTGGAGGTTCGCGGTGTTCTTGAGTTTTCTTGCGGAGTTTCGCGCAGTTTTTACCGATTGATCGCTGAATCGATCGTAGCTGGAGTAAGTGTTGTTCGCTGCATTCTGTGATTCGTCAACTTTCATGAGAAAAATGAGAAGCAATCGTTCAAGTCCAGTTGCGCCCGTCGCTGCTAAAGGCGCCCCCACCATGACCATGGCGCAGATGGTAGAAATTATGCGCTCGTTGCAGGCAACTGTAGAAGCCTCGCGCATAGAACAGGCGAGAATGCATGAGGACCTGGCCGCCTCTCGGGCCTGGAATGACGAGCTTAGCATGGTGACTGAGGAGCTGCGTCAAGCTTTTCAGGAGCAGCAAGGGCGTTCTATTGCTGAAGAGGTCGCGCCGTCGTCGCCACCTCGTGTTTTTCCTATGCCTTTCGATTAGGCGATTACTGACACGCCTATTCCTGCGAGTGTGGTTCCTGTTAAGGCTGTTTTCACTGGCGTGGAGGATCCTGAAGCTCATCTCACCACGTTCCATACGCAGATGATGCTGTCAGGGGGATCAGACGCCGTGTATTGCAAGATGTTCGTGAGCACGCTCCAAGGAACGGCGCTGGAATGGTTTGTGAGCCTGCCTAACGGTCACATTACCAATTTCCAACAGTTCTCGAAGATTTTCGTCGAGCAGTACATCGTGAATAAGGCACCGCCCAGGGTGTCTTACGACCTGTTTGATATAAGGCAGTATCAGGGAGAGTCCCTCAGGGACTACCTAAATCGCTTTAGGGCGCAGATGGTTAGATCGCCGGCTAAAGATGAAGAAATGCTGGTCTATGCATTTAAGAAAGGCGTGCTGCCGGGACCATTCTGCGAGTCATTGATCAGGGCACACCCCGCCACGTTTGCTGAGGTTAGGCGACTCGCGGTGGCCCACATCGCCGACGAAAGTGAAGTCGTCGAGAAGAGAGGAAGCGTGGCTCCCACTAGGCCACGCGCCCAGACCAGGATCCAGCCACAGAGGGTGCTGGAGACAGCGGCGGCCAGAAGGGATCAGAGGACTCGCCATCCTTATGATCCAAGGAAGAACAAGGGCAGGGGCCAAGGACGCCAGCAACCAGCACGCCAGGAATACAATCGCCCGCCTAAGCACAAGTTTGTCATGGGACTGGCGGACCTGATCGCCATTCCCAACATATCCGCCAGGTTGAAAGCGCCAGAAAAGGTAGGCGACAAGGTGCTGGGACCAAAGCCAGACGCCTGGTGTGAGTTTCACCAGGGCTTTGGCCATACAGTGGACTCGTGCTTGGCATTAGGATACCAGCTCGACGATTTGGTTAAGAGCGGGTTCCGAAATGACTATTTGCTGGATAGAAGGACGGGGGGCGAGTCGAGCTCCCAACCAGCAGGTGCTGAAGCTCAGCAGCACGAGATGCCTACTCACGGAGAAATCCACACCATTGCAGGGGGTTTCTCAGGAGGTGGATGCACCGCATCACAGAGGAAGAGGTACGCGAGGTCTGTGATGACGGTGGATATGTTTGAAGACCACTCGCCGGAAGTGGACATTACATTCACCAAGCAAGATCTCCGGGATGTTGTGCCTCATGACAACGATCCCATAGTAATTTCGCTGATAACAGCAGGAAGAAAGGTCCACAGGGTGCTGGTGGTCCAAGGAAGCTCGGCAGACGTGATGTTTTGGCCGACTTTCACGCAGCTGGAGCTGCCCCTTGACCAGCCGAGGCCCTATGGAGGGTGTTTGTATGGTTTCGTGGTGACCAGGTGGAGGTCAGGGGGTACATAGAGTTGAGGACAACGTTTACAGATGTGGCGGGTTCAAGAACGGAAAAAATCAAATATCTTGTTGTAAACGCTCCTTCAACATACAACATCCTGTTGGGAAGACCCACGCTCAACAGGATAGGTGCCATACCGTCGACCCGGCACATGAAGGTGAAGTTGCCGTCTATGGAGGGGGTGGTTATCACCATCAAATCCGATCAGAAAGAAGCGAAGAAGTGTTATGAGAATAGCCTGAAAAACAAGAGATCGGTGAGTTACGTAACGACCACCCCGCCTCCCGGTGTGAAGCCCAGATCGACGGTAACAGAAGAGACCGCCGGAATAGACGTGGAGATGGTGGATGCTGAGCCGGGGGAGGGGAATGCCGGTCTAGAGGAAGAAGAGGCAAGGAATCGCCCTGAGGAAGCGAGAGAACTAGGAATCGCTAGGGCGGTGATCGCCAGAGAAACGAGACCAAAACCCGTTGAGCAGTGGCTCGAGAGAGAAATCGGGGGAAAGATCTTCAAGCTGGGAAGATCCCTGAAGGTTGAGCTCCAGGACCAGATCGCCAAGGTGATTGAGCGGCATCTGGACGCGTTTGCATGGTCCGCTTTGGACATGCCCGGGATCGATCCCGACTTCTTGTGCCATCATCTGGCGATGGACAACTTGGTGAGACCAGTGCGACAAAGAAGAAGAAAGTTCAACGAGGAGAGGAGGCAGGCGATCAGGGACGAAACACAGAAACTCCTCGCTGCAGGCCACATCAGGGAAGTCCAGTACCCTGAATGGCTGGTAAATGTCGTGCTGGTGAAGAAGAGTAATGGGAAATGGCGCATGTGCGTCGATTTCACTGACCTGAACAAGGCTTGCCCAAAGGATTCATATCCTTTACCAAGCATAGACGCCCTGGTAGATAGTGCTGCAGGGTGTAAGTTGTTGAGCTTCCTGGATGCCTTCTCGGGGTATAATCAGATCAAGATGCATCCCATGGATGAAGAGAAGACAGCCTTCATGACAGAGAGATCGTGCTACTGCTACAAGGTGATGCCGTTTGGGCTGAAGAATGCGGGGGCCACGTACCAGAGGTTGATGGATCGAGTACTCGCACCGATGCTGGGAAGGAACGTGCAAGCGTACGTCGATGACATGGTCGTGACCTCGCCAGAAAAAAGCAAGCACGTTGCAGACTTGGAGGAATTGTTCACGACGATCGCCAAGTTCAAGTTGAAGCTGAATCCAGAGAAATGCATTTTCGGCGTGGAGGCTGGAAAGTTTTTGGGTTTCCTCTTGACTGAAAAAGGCATAGAGGCCAACCCTGATAAGTGTGTCGCCATCTTGGCGATGAGGAGCCCAGCTACGGTGAAGGAAGTTCAACAGCTAACAGGTCGGATGGCAGCCCTGTCTCGCTTCGTGTCAGCTAGCGGAGAAAAGGGCCATCCCTATTTTCAGTGCTTAAGGCGCAATAACAAGTTTGCTTGGACGAAGGAGTGCGAGGAAGCCTTCGTCAAGCTGAAGGAGTATCTGGCGAGCCCGCCGGTTTTGTGTAAACCGCTGGTGGGAACCCCTCTCAGGTTGTATTTTGCTGTAACTGAGAGGGCGGTGAGCGCGGTGCTCGCCCAAGATCAAGATCAGGCTCAGAAGCCTATTTATTTTGTTAGTAAGGTGTTGCAGGGCCCCGAAACGAGATATCAGGCCCTGGAAAAGGCTGCGCTGGCTGTGGTATTTTCGGCGAGGAGGTTGCGCCACTATTTCCATAGCTTCACCATACTGGTGATGACTGACCTGCCCATCCAGAAGGTCTTGAAGAAGCCTGACGTTGCGGGAAGGATGGTGAAGTGGGCAGTAGAATTGTCAGAGTTTGATATTAAATATGAGCCCCGAGGCCCGATCAAGGGGCAAATCTTCGCGGATTTCGTGGTTGAGCTCTCATCCGAGGCGACACGAGTTGAAGGGGATGACTTTCGTTGGGTGCTTTCAGTGGATGGATCGTCGAACCAGCAGGGTAGCGGTGCTGGAGTCATTTTGGAAGGACCCAACGGCGTGCTGATCGAACAATCTTTGAGATTTGCCTTCAAAGCCAGTAACAATCAAGCAGAATATGAGGCGCTGATCGCCGGGATTTTGCTGGCCAAAGAGATGGGAGCCAGGGTGTTAATGGCTAAGAGTGACTCGCTGCTAGTCACAGGGCAAGTAACAGGCGAGTTCCAGGCTAAAGATCCACAAATGGCGGCTTACCTGGAGTATGTGCAGGAATTGAAGAATTCCTTTGCCTCCTTTGAAGTAGTGCATGTGCCCAGAGAGCAGAATGCCCGAGCTGACTTGCTAGCTAAGCTCGCCAGTTCAGGCAAGGGGGGTAGGTAGAGGACGGTGATTCAAGAAACTCTGAAGACGCCGAGAGCATTTGTAGCAGATCACCTGGTTCTTCAGATAAGCAAGTCGACGGAGAAAGCAGCGAGAAGTCATAAGTCCCTGACGCAAGAAACTTTGAGATCGCCGAGAATTAGAGCATGTCGAGGAGAGAGGGTGAACTTGACGCAGGTCTGCGCTATCCATGAGCCAGACACCTGGATAACACAGTACAAGCGGTGCCTGGCAGATGGCCTTCTCCCACTGGATCCGACAGAGGCTAGGAAGGTAAAGAAAAATTCTAGCAAGTACACATTGATTGATGGCGATCTGTACAGGTTTGGGTTCACTCACCCACTCCTGGAATGCGTACATGGCCAGAAGTGCACGAGAATCATGGCAGAGCTCCACGAAGGGATATGCGAAAGCCATGTCGGGGATCGAGCTCTGGCCGCGAGGACTCTCCGTGCAGGTTACTACTGGCCATCGATGAGAGAAGATTGCAAGAAGTATGCCAACAGCACGCCGATTGGCACAGGGCGCCTCCCGAGGAGTTGAAGTCGATCTACAGCCCTTGGCCGTTTCATACTTGGGGAATCGACATCCTGGGACCATTCCCGCTGGCGATCAGGCAGATGAAGTACTTGGTGGTGGCGATTGAGTATTTCACCAAGTGGATCGAAGCAGAACCAGTGGCCCAGATCACCGCACACAAGATCGAAGGTTTCGTGTGGAAGAACATTGTGTGCCGGTTTGGAGTGCCCAAGCGCCTGGTGTCGGACAATGGGACTCAGTTTGCAAGCCACCTGTTGAAGAAGCTGTGCGAAGGGGTGGGAATTCAACAAGTGTTTGCATCCGTCGAGCACCCTCAGACAAATGGCCAGGTGGAGTCAGCTAATCGGGTGTTGCTAAGAGGTTTGAAGAGAAGGCTAGAGAAAGCCAAAGGAAGCTGGGCTAAGGAGGTACCCCGCATAGTCTGGGCATACCACACCACTGAGCAGTCAGGAACCCATGAGACCCCGTTCAGCTTGGTCTATGGATGCGACGCAATGATTCCAGTGGAGATCCAGGAGAGCTCGCCGAGATTCCAGAATTTCGTAGAGGAAGACTCGAATGAAGAGAGAAGGCTGAACCTGGATCTACTGGATGAGGTCAGGGAAGAGGCGAGATTGAAAGCTGAGGCGGTGAAGAGAAGAATTGAACGAAGATATAACTCGAAGGTGATGCCGAGACAGTTTAGAGAAGGCGACCTGGTGATGAGGAAAGCCCACCAGTACGAGATGGAGAATAAACTGTCGCCCAAGTGGACTGGACCGTTCAGAATAACCGAGGCGCTCGGGAACGGCGCCTACCGCTTAGAGGCATTGGAAGGAGGGGCGATTCCTCGTACTTGGAACGCCACGCACCTCAAGTTATATTACAGTTGAGAACTTTGTAAGTAAAGATAAACACGAAGTTACATTACAATGTCTCTGTTAAAACAGTTTGAAGGGGGCACTCTTTTTTCCCTAAGGAGGGTTTTTAACGAGGCCACCCAATAAAGAGAAGTTTTCAAAAGTTTAAGTTGTTTCAGATTGCATGCCTGCTGTTTTTAGAAAGTTTTGAAGAAAGACCTTGTCACTTATACGTGACTTAAGGCAAGTTAAAGATATATTGCATGCTTTCTAACAAATTTTAAGTCCTCATCGTCTTTCGGCGATCGGAGGCACCAGTTAAAGTTAAACTCCTCATCGTCTTTCGGCGATCGGAGGCACCAGTTAAAAGTTTTAAGTCCTCATCGTCTTTTGGCGATCGGAGGCACCAGTTAAAGTTAAAGTCCTCATCGTCTTTCGGCGATCGGAGGCACCAGTTAAAAGACCTCAACGCCCTCGCGCGTTCTGAGGCAAGATAAAGACCTCCTCGCCGTCGAGCGAGCGCAGGCGAGGAAGAGTGAAAAGTCCTCAGTGTTTCTGGGGGCGAGAAGATGTAATCCCTGGGGCAATGTAGAGGCACCAGTGAAAAGTCCTCAGTGTTTCTGGGGGCGAGAAGATGTAACCCCCGGGGCAATGTAGAGGCAAGTAAAAGACCTTCTCGCATATGAGCGAGTTCAGGCGAGTTAAAAGACCTTCTCGCCTATGAGCGAGTTCAGGCGAGCTAAAGACCTTCTCGCCGATGAGCGAGTTCAGGCAAGATAAAATCCTTCTCGTCTCGAACGAGTTCAGGTATGGTGTTAAGGGTGGACGAAGTTTGGAAGGTGGCTAAGGTAGGTTCGAAGAGAACGCCTAGCCACTCGGTCTCCTGTTCTGAAGCTCAAGGAGGTAGAGAAGGATCCGAAAGGCGCCTCTACCCCCAGATGAAGGAACAATGGCCAAGTTGTGGAACCAGAAAGAAGCTGATATCGCCAAGAGTCTTTGGCGACCAGAAAAAGTTCAAGCAGTGGCGAGAAAGTTAAAGACCCGTTTTGCTGAAGCAGATCGGGTGAAGCAATGTTTTAAGCCAGTGGTTGAGTTAAAGTTCGTTGCTTGAAGAGTGATTTTGCGCTAAGGTTCATTACCTTAAGATTACAAGTTGTTAAAGTGATTATTATTCGAAGTTGAAGTGGCTTGAAGCAGTTAAGTGTATGATTGCGCTTATGAAATTACTAAGTCATTTCTCTGAAGTAAATCGCGCAAGGAAAGTTAAAGCAGTTAAAGAAGTCATAAGAGGAAATACACAGACTTTGCCATTGAAATAAGTATCAGTTCAAAAACACATATACAGGAAAATATGAAGTTTGTTACAATTGTATGCAAGGTAAAAACATGAAGGTAGTGGATGGATGAAATTGATCAGTCTTCAGCAGGAACCACCTTCCCATCCACCACCTCGTTGTTAAGGGACACCATGCTGAGATCCAGATCGGGGAACAAGCAGGCGAACTGTTCCCGTGCAGCCTCGAATCCAGCAGCCAGAATTTGGGCAAAACTCAGATTAAGCTCTTCAATCTGTTTCTTGAGTTCTTCAGTTTGTTCCTTCAGCCCCTTGTTCTGCTGCTCCAGCTCTTCAGCTTGCTTCTTGAGTTGTTCAATGGTTCCTTGAGCTTGAAGAAGGTCTTCAGCAACCTTCTTGGATTCTGCTTGCACTTGGCCCAATTCAGCAGCAATTTTCCCCTTCTCTGTGTTGGCTTCAGCAAGTGTCGCCATGGTGTCGTCCCTTTCTTTTTCCACCTTTCCCAGGAAGATCTCCTGATCAGCTGACCTCTGCTTCAGTTTCTTCACCTTGGCGGCGTCAGTTTTTATTAAGGCCTCTAGGTCAGCCACCCTAACGCGATAAGGTACAATCTTGCTTTCCAGCTCAATCTTCTCTTGAGCCAGAAGTTGCACCTTGTGGCGTAGATCGGTGGCCTCCTTGCGCGCCAACCGGAGCTCGGTGCTCATCGCATCTTCTACTCGGGAATGTTCAATCTCCGCGAGTGTCAGATTGAAGGACAACTTCTCCACCTCAACCCTCATAGTGCTATTCTCTGTTCGAAGGTTGAAGAGGTCATCCTGGAGCTTCCTGGTGGAGCTCTCCACAGCTCTAGAGATAATGGTGGGGAAGTCTTCTGCCATCATCTTCAGTTTAGCAGAGAAAGGCTCCCACATCCTCTTAACCTCAATAGAGAGACCTGCCTGTGGAGGCGCCGGGTGGGCCTGTTGTTGGCTCTCGCCGCCACCTTCTTTAGTTGGTTGTTCAGCAGGTGCTTCTTGGCGCGGTGGCGACGTCGGAGATTCAGTGATTAGAATTGGAGAGGTATGGGCAACCTCATCCCCGATTGGAGCAACGTCTGCGGCTGAGGCATTTGAAGGAGGACCCTCTCCAGCTGATACATACGGCGTGGAGGCGCTCGGGGGGTCCTCCATGAAGTTTGGCTCGGGGGCCTCAACCGCGGGTGGCGCAGACGCCAGTGGAATTGCTTGGACTGGTGAGGCAGGAGCTGGCGGAGGAGGCAATGTTGGAGGTGGAGCAGGTGTGGATGGCAGCGTTGATGTTGGAAGGGGGGGTGGGGCAGGTGGTGAAGAAGGTGCCGCCCTCTTCCTCTTCGTAACAAGGCCATCTTCAGTGGCCTCGTCGTCTTCCTCCTCCTCCTCGTGGACTACTTGGGGAGCTTTCCTCTTGGGTTTTCTGAGGACAAGCTTCTTGCGTTGAGTGGCGGGTTGGACATCGGGAGGTGAGGGGCCCTTAGGTGGCGATCGGCCCTGTGCGGCGGCGATCTCCACCACCGAGTTTGGCACGGTTTGTGAACCCGATGCCAGCCCGTGGGTTCGGGCGAGCGCCCTCAGTTCAGCGAGCTTGCCCTGGCCCAACATGTTATCTGCATAGAGCGAAAATGCGTGGGTTAGTTCAGAGAGAAAATAAATGCATAAGGCAGTATGCAACAAAGCAGACAAATAGTGCAGAAAAATAAAACCAAAGTCTTGCGCACAACACACAAGATGCCCAGAAACAGCTAACAGAAGTAGTATTAGAACAAGAACTTAAACGTTCTAACCTATTCGAATTTCGAGTTGGTCCTCGAAGAACTCGAAGCTGATGAGTGTGGTGGTGAGGAAGGTGATGTTGGCGTCTGCCACACTCTTCCAGAAGAAGTAGAGGTCCCTGTCCAAGGCACCCATGCTATCAGGACTTCTTGGTCTCCTGAAGCTGCTCTTGGACTCTTTGTTTCCCTTGTTCACCCAATACAAGGGGAAACCGTCGAGCAGGGAAGCATCCTTGTCGTTGGGACGCACCTGGACGAATTTGCCCTTCCAGTCTTTATAAGATTGCTGGAAGATAGAGAGGATTGACCTCCCAGCAATCCCATTCAAGCTGACCCATAGGCAGTCTCCTGGGTGCTTGGCTTCAAAAAGAAACAAGAAAACATCTACTGATGCTGGCAACCCCAGATGGTTGCACATGACTTGGAACGCCCGCACAAACGCCCAGCTGTTGGAATGGAGCTGGGCAGCGGCGATGTCGAGCTCGGTGAGAAGCTCCCTCAAAAAGCGAGTGAAGGGAAACCTGAGTTTCACCTTTTTGAACAAGGTTGTGTAGACGAAGCAGAAGGGTCCATCGTTGCTCGCCTTGTCGTCAGCGCAAACTGGCAGGTCGGGGGGGCAAGGTAGCACTGTCATCTTCTCGCCGTGCTCCTTGTGGAATGATTGGTGAGGCTCATCCCCCTTCGTTAATCGCAGAACTGCCCCAGCAGTGTTCACAGAAGACGTTTCCCCCAACAAGGTCGAGTTGGCCCAGGGATACAGTTTTTTGAAGTCCGGCGGGGGGACGGAGGCTCCTCCGGTGACAGGCGGAGTCGCCTGGGCCAGGTTGGGGCGGGAAGGTGCAGGCCTCTCAGCCTGAGAAGATGAAGCGCCGCGTGCTCGCTGTGGGTCGTGTGCTTGTGAGGAAGGGTTTGTGATGAAGGAGGAGGATTTGGGGTGATCTTTGAGCGAGACATTGTTGAAGCTGCAAAGGAAGAAGAAAAGATAAAATGATCAGGGTTCGCAGGGGCTGACTCGATCATGGGAGAAGGGTGAAAAACGAACGAACGTTGGTTCGTTGCAACGATTAACGAAGCCCTAAGTTACGAGAAAGGAGAAATGGAAAAAACAACCCACAGCGTATGCACCAGACAGTTACAGGATGATGCGAATCGATTAAAATGCAAGAAAAACCAGCAGAAGAAGGAAAGGAAGTACCTTTTGATGATCGGAAGAGTGATGGAAGAAGTTGGTGATTCAGGAAGTTGAAGAATGTTGAGAGTTTTTTTGCAGAAGAAAGTTGGAGCGTTTGAGAATGCGAAGAAAGTGATGGAACAGTGGAGCGAAAATGGGTTTAAGGGTTTTTCGAAATGGGTTTGGGAAGCGCAAACGTTAACTGAAGGTAACAGTTAATGAAGCCACGTGTCGAGCGATGGGTGAGGGGTTTGGTGGAGCGTCAGAGAAGCAGAAAGTACAACCGCTTGAAATTCTGCGCCAGTGCCACGTAGACCGGTATTGACGTGACTCTTTTAGTCTTTTCGCTGGACAAGTCTTCGCTTAAGACTGGGGGGCTTGTGTACCGCCCTGGTAGTCGGAAGTGATGACGTGGCATCAAGCTACAGTATCGGCGTGTTGACAAGACGCCAGGTTGGCAGAAGGGAAAGAAGTCTGGGGGCTCGTGAAGTCGCCAGTTATTAAGTTGGCGTGCTCCGATCTCCAGCATACCAGGACCGGCGATCGCCCAGTTGAAGATGAAGTCGCCAGATGTAAGCTCAGGCGACCAAGTGATTGGAGATCGCCAGAGCAAGCACATCGCCGAAGATGAAGGTGGTGCAGATTATGAAGGCGGCCGGCGAGACCACAGGGAAGGTGTACAAAGGCACCCTAACTCGCCAATTCCAGTAGAGATCGCGCTCCCAAGTTGGCTATGCACTGGGCAGTACCATGCATAAGTAACTTAGCCAAAAAGAGAGTCAGAAGCAGCGCCCAAGTCAAGGAGGCTCCAGATGATGGCACGTGTACGACTGGATGCGAGCCACGTGTCCAGGTCTGTAACTGCCAGGAGAGAGAAAGTGACCAGGTATTTAAGGGTTCCCCAACGAACTTTTGAGGTACGCACGTTCAGATTATACTCTTTACGCTTGCGAGTTCTTGAGCATACTGTGAGAGAGAACATTACACGGTTCCTTGAGAGTTCTTGAGTGTTCTTGCTCTTAGTATTTGGTGGTTCGGTCACTGACTTGGGCGTTGGAGTGCGATCGGCCGCAGCGGCGCCGCTCTGTTCTTTTGCAGGTTCTTGAGGTGGATCGCGACGAAGGACGGAGGTAGAAGCGGTGCACACGTCGATCAAGATCAATCTTTGAAAGGATTTTTGAAACATGTAATTCATCCAACAAATCATCTAGTCTAGGGATGGGATGCCTATACCTAATGGCAATGTTATTGATGGCCCTACAATCCGAACACATTCGCCAAGTGCCATCCTTTTTTGGCACTAAGATGATAGGCGTAGCACAAGGACTCATGCTATCTTGAACCCACCCTTTCTCAATCAAAGCCTCAACTTGTTGGCGAATTTTCTTGGTTTCACTTGGATTGGTCCTATATGCTGGACGGTTTGGTAAAGAAGAGCCCGGTATCAAATCAATTTGGTGCTCAATCCCTCTCAAAGGTGGAAGTCCATTTGGAGGATCTTGAAACACATCTTGAAACTCTTCTACCAAATTTTCCAAGCAATGAGAACTATCAACAAGTGATTCTACTCTAAGAGTTCTAGGGATGGCTAAAAAAAGAGGATGATGAGCCACTATTTCCCTTTCAATTTCATGCCTAGACACAAGAAGTGTAGGCTTAGAACTCTTATCTTTTTTTTATCTTTTTTATCTTTTTCACTCTCCCTCTTTTTCTTCATTATGACTTGGTCCTCATGAAACAAAATTAGCAAAAACAGTGAGCTTGGCAATGAAATTGCTGAAGTGAATTTGAGCAGAAAATGGTCACTCTCAAAGAAATAATGTCCTTGCACCAATCTGATCTTGAGGTCTTGGATTCCTCAAATGAAAGATGTCAAAGCAAGACACACCAATCTCAAAGCCAACCACAACAAAACCAAAGAAGCAATAAAGACAAACAAGAAAAGTATAAGCAATGAAAGGCTAGAACAAAAGGAAAACTAGATATTTGACAAACTCAAAGATTAATGAACAAAAGACAAGCAAGAAAAATAAGGAACTCAATGAGAAAGTAGGCACACAAAAGAATACTTAAAGAAAAGCACTAGAGTAGATGAAGAAAACAAAAATTTAGCTACTGGAAAATATTTGTATGCAAACTGTGCTTGATGTTCACTGATTTAACTTAAATGATATAGAGCGAACTGGATTATGAAATTTAAACCACAGAAACTTCAAGATGTTAAGTAAATAATGGCACTGGAATCACTTAAAAACAGTAAGCCAATTAATTGAGATAAAATTTTCAAAATCGCTGCCAGATTACCGTATTTTTTTCGGCAGAATTGTACACTTTTTGTATTTTATTTATCATTTTTTGTGTACTTTGAATTTTTGAGTACTTCTTTTTTCTACTCTTTTATAACACTTTGAAGAACACAAATCCAGAATTTCAGAATTTTCCAGTGAGTAAATCAATTGCAATAAAGAAAAACAGTAAGCACGTTTTCAGAAAAATAGAGGAATCCTAATAGGAATGAAAAACACAATTATGAACTAGCAAAGACATAATGGAAAATGATGTATAGGAACTTGTATAGGTCTAGAATACAAGCATGAACTCAATCTAAAACAGAAAATGCACAAAGGATCAAATATGAAACTCAAAAAATTATATGACACTGTTCCGGCCGGTTGACCGGGATCGTCTTTGCGCGTGGCCTGTCCTTGGGAGCTAGGGCACCTTTGTTTGCTCCGCCAAAGGCACCTGAAAAGAGAAGTGAACAAAAGGACGCCATCGCGGCCGTTTTCACTCCGACGATCAAGTCAGCTGGCGAGAAACATCAAAAAACAAACTGCACTGAATAACTGAAACTGTGTGACTTGAACTATGTTGCCATAATTGCCTTGTGCTCACTGTGAGTGTGCCGCGAAGACAACTAGAGTTTTCTCTGTGTATCTCTGTGTATTAGGTTAAAACTCGGTCCCTTTTCCAATGCCCCAAGGTCCCTTTTTATACACCTTTAATCTTTAAAGTGCGTTAAAGCGCATTGAAGGCGTATCAAAACATTCCTTGGAACATTCGAATCTTAACTGAATTAACGCATACCTTGGCAAACTTTCCCTGAAACTTTTTATGAGCACGTGGGTATTGCCACGTACCCTTCTGACTTGATCTTTTATTCTGTGAAGAGGGTCCCACAGCGCCGTCACCCAACTTAGGGTTTTTCCATCGTGTGAGCCCTCTTTTCTGCGAAGTGCTTTTGTCACGTGGGTTGACTTTTTGGGTGCCAACTCATGCGCCCCGATTACTAGTCACTCGCCCTGGGAGTGTATCTACCTTTCTCTCGTACCATGCACGTGGTTCTCCCCTGGTCGTGGCGCTCTCACGGGTCATATTTGTCCCAGGGTCTCCCAGCAGTGGCGTGGGTACTTCACGAGTTAGGTTTACCCCCTACTGGTACTAGAACTTATGGTCTTGAAGCCACCTTTCTCTTCCCTTTGTTACTGTTCTAAACTGTCGAGGCCTGAAGCCTCCTTGCGATGTCTTAGCTTGGCAATGCTTTAACTTGGCGGTACACTTGCTTGGCGATGCCTCTCTTGGGCGATGCCTCTCTTGGGCGACGCCTCTCTTGGGCGATGCCTCTCTTGGGCGATGCCTCTCTTGGGCGACGCCTTACTTAGGCGATGCCTCTCTTGGGCGACGCCTTACTTAGGCGATGCCTCAGCAAGGCGATGACTCGAGTGGTCAACCTATTGACCTTCTTCCATGGGTCCCTGGAAGGGTCCCACCATGTGTTGACTTTGTCGTTTGGTCAACGCCCGGGGACGGGACGGTACACAAACCCCCCAGTCTTGTGCTGACACTTGTTTCAGCGAAAAGACTAAGGCCTCGCCTCATTATCTACGTGGCATTCTTGCTGACGTGACATTCCTTTGTTCAGTTTGACTTGACACTCCCTAAGAGTCTGACACGACGTTCTTTTGCGCTAAAGATGTGACGTCTTAAGTTGTGCGTTAATCTTTTGACACGTAGCTCGATCCTAAGGCTGGCGATGAGTGTCGTTAGCGCTCCCAAGTTAACGTTATAACTCTTCAAAATCGCGCCCCCTCAAGGCACTGTTCCATCCCTTCTCATATTCTCTGCACTTTTCATCTTCTCAGAGTTTCCCCTGCGATTTCTGCTTTCTTCACGCCTTCTCAACCTTTTTACCAATCCAAACGCTCAAAGGTATGATTTTTCTTTATCGTTTATTCTCGCCCATTACTATATTGATCTCATATCTACCTGGGCTCGCTTATGCCTCTATATTTCTTGTATTTCATTTCCCATTTCTCTGTTCCTTTCTCCCTGAATTTCTCGCGTGGGTAGGGGTTTTCTTAGGGTTTCTCTCCCTTTTTCTCCTTGTTTGCTGAACCCTTTTTTCTTCTCCGTTCTTCAGTTTTCGCCAATGGCACGTACCAAAACGACGGCCAACCCCCCTCCCCTCAACGTTAACTATAGGGACCTATACCCATGGGCTCCGGTCGAACTGCTCGATGAGTGCTCGAGCCTAGTGTCCACCAAAGCTTGGAGGGACCACATAGGGGAGCCAATTACTTACGACCATCGTTCCTTCAGGAAAAGGCATGATGATGACATTGCAGTGCTCCCTTGCACTCTAGGGGAGCCCGTATGTGGGGACGCTCGGGCCAACAATGGGGTCCCCTTCTTCTACTTCTACCAAGTCGTCTTCAAGCGTATCGGGATGCTCTTGCCTTTCTCCCAGTTTCAGAGGGAGTTGTTGATGGAGATTAACATCGCCCCAGCACAACTGCACCCCAATGGCTGGGCCTTCGTCAAGGCTTTTGGCGTTTTGTGCGGCTTCTTTGGGTGCACCCCTTCCGTTGCATCTTCCTGCACTTCTTTGAAGTGAAGAAACAGGGGAAAAGCCTCTGGGTGAGCCTCAGCAATATCCCTGGAAGGGTTCTCCTATCTCTCTTCCAACAATCCTTCAAGGGGTGGAAGAGCAAATTTTTCAAAGTCTGCTGCTCTGACTACGACCCCTCTGCCCTTGACGGTTTTCCCCTGTATTGGGTGAATGAGGTCAAAACCATGAAGTCCAAATCGCTGGATGAACTGCCCTCGAACGATCGAGAGGCTTGCCAGATCCTGACCAGTGTGGGGGGCTTCGAGACCGCCACTCTGATAAGTCTAGAGTTCAATGCCGACGCTCTAGCTAATTATATAAGTATGAATGTTCTTCTCTGTAGCTTTCTGGCCTTTATTTCTGTTGAATTCCTGCTTGATGCCTGATTGGTCTGCTCCTTTGCATTATAACTTTAGCCTGTGCCTAACTTCTGCTATACTTGTCTTTCTTGGTGTAGATTCTAGAATGGATAGGCAACGACGGTTGCGATTGGCCCACGTACTGAAGTCCAAAGATGGGGCTTTGGCGTCTCCACCCTCAACCTCTTCCGCACCTCCATCTTCTCCTAACCCCCAACCTCAACCTGCAACAACACCAACGAATCCAACAAACCTAGCTTCTCCACCTCCCATCGCAGCCGTGCCTCTCGCGCTGGTCGAGGCGGGTGCTTCCTCAGCCCCCCTTGACAAGGGCAAGCGGGTGGTGGAGGTTGTTTCTGATGATGAGGACTCTGCTGAGGGGCAAGTCTTCAAACGACAAAGGACCCAACATGCCCCTCAGATGGTCACCTCTGCTACTTCCTCTTCTCATGGGGCGGATTCCTTAAGCGAGGATCCACCGAGCGCCACTTCCCCTCCCCAATCAGTGCAGGAGTCATTAAGGGGATTTCTGAGCCTGGGATCTGCTAGCAGCCAAGCTGAAGAGCCCCAGAGGGAGAGCATGTACTATTACTTGTCCCTCTTCATGTCCAGGGCCAAAACCGCCCAAGCTTCTGCCTTCCAAGCTCTGGAGAAAGAAGTTGCTTCTCTGAAAGAGGGGCAGGAGAAGCTCAAAGAGGAGAAAGAGAGGCTAGCCGCCCACTGGGGGCGTCAAGAGGGTGCCTACAAAGAGTCCCTGAGGGTGGCACAAAAGGCAAGGGAGGAGTCCAATAAACGGCTGCACGAGGTGGCTCAAGCCCAGGCAGAGCTTCTTAATGAAGTGGTCCCTTTTCGCACAAAAATTGCTGATCTTGAAGCGGTTGTAGAAACTTCCAAAGCCTACCAGAAGAAACTTGAGGATCACTGTGTGAATCAGGAGCAGTCACTGGGAAAGACTGAGGTCGCCCTTGCGAACAAAACTGATGAATGCTCCCGGTTAACCACTGAGAACGAGTCCCTTCAACCCAAAGTCCAAGAGTTGACTTCTGCCTTGGCCTTCAAGGACCAAGAGATGGTAGCTCAAGCTGCCAATTTCAAAGTTGTTGAAGAGAAGCTGGTAGGGGAGTCTGCTACCAGTTTCGCTGAGGGGTTCGCAGAGGCCCTTGTTCAGGCTGCTTGTGCGAACCCAGGCATCGACGTTTCTGGGTGCAGCCCCTTGAACGAGGTGGTCGACGGCAAGCTGGTGCCTTTGGAGGCCTCTGGAGAATAGCCCTTCCCCCTTTCTTTGCTCATAGTTACCTTTGCTTAAATTTGCAACTATTGTGAACTTTCATCTGTAATTATAACTCTTGATTCGTGCTTATATGCTTATTTTAAACTTTATCCTCACGTGCTTCCAATTTCTCTTGCGCTTTTATTTGCTTTCCTTTCTACGTCAAAGGCCCAACTGGTGTTTGCCTTCAACGTATTTCTCCCTCTTATTCTTTCTTCTTAAGGCGTGAGGCACACCCTTTGATGATTCACGCTTCTACGCTTCTTCTTCTTAATCTTCGAATTTCTTTTTCCCTCTGAACTTGTGAGATCTTCAACCTGCTTCCTACTTACCCTTCTGGGGCCCAAGGCACTCGTAGCCGAAGGCAGTACTGACTTTCTCATCAATTTAGGATGAAAAGGAGAGTCTCTTCTTCTTTGGCCTCGACATCGCTCAAGGGCGAGGAGGACTTATCTGTTCTTCTGTGGCCTCAACATCGCTCGAAGGCAAGGAGGTCTTATCCTACCTGTGCTGGGTGTCTACGTTCGAGGGGAGACCTGCTCTGGGCATCCTCAGCGTGTCTAAATACTTTGGGACAAAAGTCGCGCTCTGGTGCCAACGCCCATGGGGAGGTCTAAACAATAGTACCGTATCGTCCATGGAATGTCTAAAAACACCAAGGTGTAACGTTCTAAACATCAGACACTGGGGCTAGCTGTTCATACTTGAGGAGGGGGTGTTCTGAAGGAATCCCTTAACCCCTGATCAAGGACTAGGCACCCAGATTTTAGCGCCTTGACTTGGCAACGACTCATCTTGGCGACGCCTTATCTTGGTGGCGCCTCAAGTTTTCGTCTTTGTTTCTTTAACCTTTGATCTTAGATTCGAATGAGAGAAAAAATAGAGCAAAAATATTTTAACTTTTCCTTCCTTTATTTGGGTGACCTCGTTAAAAAACCCCCGGGAGGGAAAAAGAGTGTCCCCTTTACAGACTTCAACTGGAATAACATCAACAGAAATAAAACTTTAAATTTGTCGCGTTCCAGCTACGTGGGATGGGGCTCCCTTCTAAAGTCTCTAGCTTATACGAACCATTCCCTTTGACTTTGGTTATTCTGAACGGTCCGGTCCACTTGGGAGACAACTTGTTTTCTAATTCGTAGGAGTGGGCCTTCCTCATGACCAGATCACCCATCTGGAATTGTCGCAGCTTCACTTTGGAGCTGTACTGACGCTCCACTCTTCTTCACGGCCTGGGCCTTAATTTTTGCTTCTTCCCTAGCCTCGTCTATCAGGTCCAGGTTCACCCTCCTTTCTTCGTTGGATTCTTCCGTCACGAAACCCAGGAAACGAGGCGAGCTTTCATGGATCTCTACTGGGATCATGGCGTCCGATCCATACACTAAGCTGAAGGGTGTCTCCATGGTGGAGGATTGAGGCGTGGTATGGTAAGCCCATACAATCCTTGGCACCTCTTCTGCCCATGCCCTTTTAGCCTTCTCTAATATGCGCTTCAATCCTCTCAACAAAACTCTGTTTGCTGATTCGACCTGCCCGTTCGTCTGGGGGTGTTCGACTGACGCGAACACCTGCTTGATTCCTACTTTTGTACACAACTTTCCCAACTGCTAGCTCGAGAACTGGGTGCCATTGTCTGAAATGAGACGCCTTGGCACCCCAAAGCGACTGTACCGTCCCGTATCCGGGCGTTGACAAAGTCAAGGTCAAAGTCAACATAAGGCGTCGCCTAGGTGAAGGCGTCGCCCAACTAAGACAAGGCGATCACAATGTGGTTCCCCGATACCCATGGGTAAGAAAGACCATGGAGGGAGCGACGCCGTGAGAAGGCCTCGAGTTCCGATAAATCCGGAGTAGTGATGAAGAGAAGACAAAGGTGGCTTCAAGGCCATAGTGGTAGCACCAGTGTAGGGCAGCCTGACTCGTGAAGTACCCCTGTCGCCCCAGAGACGCCTTTGGGACAGATACGACTCAAGAGGAGGGTCACGCCCAAGGTAGCTAGGCACAGGGTACGAAAGGAAGGCAGATACGCTCTCAAAGTGAGTGACTAGAGGATTGGGAGCATGAGTTGGCACCCAACAGGTCACCCCTTGCGCAGTAGCACTCCCAAGCAGGAGGACTCACACGAAGAAACGTCCCCAGATGGGGTCATGGCGCTGTGAGGCCCTCCATGTGTACGACAGCCAGGTCAGATTAGAAACACCATTTAGTCAGGTACCAGGTAATTAAAGTCATTTAATACAGTTTATGTTTCGAGCGTTTAAGGTACTATAAAGGCTCCCAAGCGTTTCAACGTCTTAAATGCGCTACGTTTTCTAATTAGACGAGCTAATTAAATGCGTTACGTTTTATAATTAAAAGCACTTTAAGGCGCTTTAAATGCTAGGGTAGTTTAAATAGCGCCGAGAATGTTGGGAACGTGGTTGGAACTTTTGGCAAATTTCCCAGAAACTCTCTAGTTGCTTGCTCGAGCCTTGAGGTTATGCACAAGGGACTAGGGAAAGATCTGTGCTAGAAGGAGAAGGACACACTAGACACAGTTTCCTTTTTACCACCTTCAGAGTGCCATAAGCGGTGCTCCGATACGGATGTGCTCAGTTTTTTTTTTGTGTTTCTTGCTGGCTGACTTGAGCGTCGGAGTGCAAACGGCCGCTAGGGCGCCCCTTTTTGTCCTTCTTTGCAGGAATCCACAGGTAACCAGTGGGAAGGAGTCCCTAGCTGACGGTTGAGGCCGCGCACGAAGACGTCCCAGGTCAACCGGACAGAACATTTGGCGCCCACCGTGGGGCCGATATAAAACGTCAGTCCCATCGCAAGTTTGAGAAGATCTATCAAGTTATAGTAACGTTGGAGGAGGTTTGAAGAGACCGTGAAAATGGCCACCACAAGACGAAGTACTGCACGCGCGGCCCCAGCGGAACTGTCTATGCAACAGGTCCTGGAGATAATGCTGGGGCTGCAAGATGATATGGCGGAGTCGAAGCTGGAACAGGAACGCATGCAAGCAGATCTCGAAGCCTCGCATGAGAGGAATGAAGAGCTCCAACGTATAAATGAGGAGTTGCGCCGGGGTTTGCGGAATAATCGGGGGCAACGTGAACATGACGAGATGGAGAACCTCTCCCCGCCAAGGGAGTTTTCCACTCCCTTCTCGCAGGAGATTCTGGATGCAGTTATCCCAAACACGTTCGCGGGGCCCAAGGTGATCTTCTGACGTTTGCACTCCGACGCCTCTAGCGGCCGTTTGCACTCCGACGCTCAAGTTAGGTCACAGAACCACCAAAAAAAAATATCCCTGAATATCTCTCTCTGTGTCTGTGCCTAACAGAATTCTGTTACGCTATCCTCTGCGTGTGTCAGAATTCTGTTACGCTATTGTGCGAAAACGTACCACATCCAGTAAAAACGTGGGTGCGTGTGTGTGTGTTTTTCTGTGTGTACCTTTCACGACGCGGAGTGCACCTTTATCTTGGTCGCGCCCCTCTCAGATGGTGACACGTGGAGGCATGCAACTTACATCTAACCGTACACATGTCACTACCTGAAGGGCTCTAGCGCATCTCTTTGTGCGCCTAAGTTATTCCCTTGCGGACTAACTTAGCGTGTTTCTTACATCTGGGTGAATCGCACACTCCCAGGAGAATACCAGGTGTGGCTGGACTAGGCACACTCACCAAGCATTGCTCTCTGCCTAAACGATTTCCCCTTCACAATGTCATGCACGTAATGGGTTAAGAGAGTCACCAATCACTGACCGGATTACTAACTCCCTCAGGCCACTCTCGTGCACGATTCTACCGGCGAGCAGCTCCACTTTCTCTGAGATATGATCATGCGAGGTCCATGCGTAACGCTCTCGCTGGGAATCTCAGTCCCAGTTTAACTGCGTGTAACACGAAACCCCGATGACTGATCTGTCGCTTCTCGCGATCACCGTTCTGGGTGATCTCCTCCCTGATTTCTCTGCCACCTGATCCACGTGTCACCCTGCGAGTGGTCCACGTGGTTATCTGCTGCTGACGTCATCGACTACCGATGTGGCGTCGCTCCCCCCAGGTGTTTATCTTGGAACTGATCTGTCGGTGGCCACTCGGTCACTGACCACTGATCACCGTTCTGGGTGATCTCCTCCCTGATTTCTCTGCCACCTGATCCACGTGTCACCCTGCGAGTGGTCCACGTGGTTATCTGCTGCTGACGTCATCGACTACCGATGACCGACCGGATCACAAGCCCCCAGTCTTGAGCTGTGAGTTCGTTCTCAGCGAAGAGACTAAGTGGTCGCGCCCTCGGTCCACGTGGCAAGTGGGGCCACATCACGTGCCACCTCACGTGTTGCCTTTTGACGTTATGACTTCCTCCCTTAATCTCGCGACCCGTGGACGCATCAACGGCCAGCGTGGAGTGTCGCTAATGCTTCCCTTATTCAAATAGGCGCGCGCCTTCACTGTTTCATTATCTTCTTCAATACTCCAACTCTCAGACTTACTTCAAATCTCTTCTTTGCGCGCCCAACTTTCTTCAAGCTTTCTACCTCAAGACCTTCCGCGATCATCTAAAGGTATGACTTTTCTTCTTCGTTGATCCATTTAGGTTCTTTTCACCGATTGCACTCACCCTTTTCACCACCATGCACTCATCTTCTCTGTTTTTCTTCTTCTCAACCCACGCTAGGGTTTTTTGCATTTCTCACTTCACTCTCTACTTCTCCCTCTTCCTCTTCTTCGCCTGGACCTTTCTTTCTTCTTCCCTTCCTCTGTTTTTCACCGAACCATTCATCATTCCCTCTTCTTCTGTTCATCTGACTTTTTGCTTTCCTCCATTGCAGTTATCTCGCAATGGCTCGCTTGAAGCAAACTGCTCGCATGGGCGCCTCATCCTCTGGTGCACAGCCTTCAACAAGTGCACCAGCGTCACCTGCACCTGATGCAACTTCCTATCAGGACAACGCCAGGGTCTATGACTGGGCTCCCCTGGCATTGTTGGCCAAAACTTCCACTCAACTACCGAAAGGCCACCTCAAAACACTTCTGAGCAACGACCCTGATGAGCCCTCTTGCGCCATCGACAGGGAGAATGATTTCAACGTTCGTATACGCATTCCTCCTCGAGGGATGCCAATCTGCGTGGACGATAGGGCTACCAATGGGGTGCCCTTCACCTTCATATACTCCGCCATCTTCAAAAGGTTGAAGCTGCGCTTGCCTTTCACCTTCTTTGAGAAGGAGTTGATGATGGAGTTGAACGTCGCCCCTTGCCAACTCCATCCGAATGCCTGGGCTTTCATACGGGCATTCGAGATCCTCTGCAACTATTTTGGGCATAACGCCTCTGTAGACGTCTTCCTACATTTCTTCGAGGCGAAGAACCCTGGGGATAGGTCTTGGGTCAGCCTGAATGGAGTTGCTGGACGAGTGATCTTGGGCCTATACCAGCATTCGTTTAAAGATTGGAAAGGCAGGTTCTACATGATATCTGCTACCTAGTGGAAAGGCAGGTTTCCCCTTTATTGGGTTCCTGGAGTCGAGTTTAAGAAGCCCCGGGGCCTTGAAGCCATGGCTCCCTACGAGCGCGAGCTGTGTAGGTTGTTCCTAGGGGCAAAATATAACTCAACCCTTCTCATCAAACACGAGTTTGATGTGGTGTCTCTGAAAAAGTACATAGGTAGGCTCTTCTTCTTGCACCTCTTAGAATGCTTGCACACTCTCATGCATACTTGCATAACATTTTATCCACTTGCATAATTATGCCATCTAACTCTTCTTTTTACCCTTAATGTAGACATGACTTCAGGGAAAGATAGGAGGAGGGCACTACTGGAGCTTGCCCGGACCAGGGGTGCCAAGGGGACTGGTTCTTCCTCCTCTACCACCGAGCCCATCGCGGCTCCACCTCTCTCGGTCGCGCTAGCTGAAGGCCTTGAGCCAGAGAAGAAGAGAAGAAGGCTAGTAAAGGCCTTTCCCGCAACTGTTGCGGCCGCTGCTGCTCTTACCCCCTCAACCGAGGAGGAGAGTTCTGGCTCTCCTCTTATACATCGCAAGAGGAAACACCAAGAGGTTGGGGGGCTTCATCCCTTAGGCCTGGGGAAATCGAAGTGGTGCAGATCGAGGAGGGTTCACCCCCACCTCCTCCTACTCAACCTGCCCCAGCACCAACTTCCTCCCCCTCCCCTCAGCGCCTACCATCTCCAACGCCCCAACTTCCGTCTCCAGCATCACTTCCACCCCCACCCCCAGCGGGCCAAGCTATTGGTCAACCCACTCCACCTGCTGGGAGTGATTCTGCCCACCCGGGGGGTTTCTCAAGACTTCCTGCATCACCACCACCGCCAACCTCTGCTGCTACTGTTGAAGGTGGTGAGGCCAGCTCGCAGCCAAGCAGCTCTGGTGCTAGCAATGAAAATTTCAGTCGAGTCATTGCCTTGGTTCGACATTTCATACGCAGCCGGGAGCTTCTCGAATGGAGTGGGCAAGAGGTGGACACGCACTTGGCTAAGCAGATAGTGCTTTCCCTAGAGTTTTCCACCCAGCACCGCAAGCAACTGGTCCTGGAGAAGAGGGTCAAGGAGCTTGAGCACGACAAGGAGTCACTGCAGAGTGACTTTGAGGCTGCCCAAGGGTCCGTAGCCCTGATGAGGGATATGGTGGAAAAATCCAGGAGAGAGTACCTATCACAGGTCTAGGAGACCATCAAGACTGAGATCTTGATGGGGCAAGCTGTCAATACTCTGGGCAGCGAAGTGGTGGAGCTGAGGAGCAAAGTAATTAACCTGGAGGCTGAGACTTCCTCCCTACGCCAACTGAACTCACAACTAGCGGAGGATCTCAAGTCTACCAAGGAGGAGGCCACTGATGGGGGGAAGAAACTTGAGAAGGCAGTGAGCGAGCTTTCTGTAGTGAAGGTCGAGCTTGCCGAAGCAAAGGGCGAATTGGAAGATGCTGCCTCTTCCATTGCTTCCCTCACCACTGAGAAGAACGCCTTGGAGACTTCAAAGCAAGAACTCGAAGCTGAGAACGCCGAGCTTATGAACGTGGGTGCTGACGCCCTTGCTGATGGGTTCGAGCTGGCATTCGAGCAAATTCGTTGCGTTCTTCCAGATTTGGACCTTACGCAGTTCAGCATCTACCACGAAGTGGTAGATGGCAAGCTCATTCCTCCTTCTTGAGTTTTCTTCTTGTAATTTCATATTTCTGCACAATTCTTGTACTTGAGACTTGTATAGACCTTGGTGTGAATATATACTTGCTTCAGCTATATGTTTCTTCTCTCGTATCTTCTTAAGCTTCATCTTTCTTTTTGCACACGACTAACTGTTAACTAGCTTAGGTTTAGCGCGATATGTACTCTTTGATCTTGGCCTCTACTTTGATCACGACTAACAACTCCCTTAGCTTTGTCTTTAACAATTCTTATGCACAGCTTCGTACTAGATGACTGACTAGGCATAGTCTGTCTGCTTCGGCTTGTTGTGTAAAAACTTGTTTGGAAAAGCTTCCACCGACAAGGCACTACCCACTAGCATATCCACCAACAACTCATCAGTCGTCGTTCTTCGGTCTTCACCTTGCTTCTCTGTCGCTCTAGCGCTAAGTGCATAGAGGATTTTGACATCGATCGTCAGAGGTGATGCCTTGTTTTGGGGGAAGAAGAGTGTTTCTCGATAGCCCCTCTTACCTTCCCCAAGGTCATCAACCTTGGGCGGATCGGGTCGATCTTTCCCTGCCTCACTCATGGGGTGAGAAGGGTTTAAACTAAGAGCTTTACTGGGCCAATATTAGTATATGCCAAGTGGGTAAGGACGTTTATCGAAATCCTTCCTTTCCCTCTCTTGGTCTTACTAGCACCCCTGGCTTTTCAAACCCTAGTCGCCTGCACTCACGCCTGGGGTGAGGAGGACTTATATTAGCGCCCATACTCGCGCCTAGGGCGAATAAGGCCTAACCGATCACCTGCACTCGCACCTGGGGCGAAGAGGATTTTAACTTGAAACTCTCGCACACTTGATATGCTGATAATCTTTTCATTGGGTGGCCTCGTTAAAAACCCTCCTTAGGGAAAAGAGTGCCCCCTTATCTGTTCAAATGTTTTCAGTATATACACTGAGTGTGTCTTTAGCGCGAGAACGCAACTACTTTACAACTCAACTAAAATAAAATTTCAAGTGGGTGGCGTTCCACGTTCCAGGGATTGCTCCTCCCTCCAGAGTTTCCAGCCGATAAGCTCCATTCTCCAATGCCTCGACCACTCTGTATGGACCTGTCCACTTTGGAGACAACTTGTTTTCCATCTCATTCTGATGCGCCTTTCTCATCACCAGATCACCTTCCTGGAAACGCCTGAGTCTCACCTTGGAGTTGTGCCTCCGTTCTACTCTTCTCTTGACGGCTTCAGCACTAACTCTGGCTTCTTCTCGCACTTCGTCCAGTAGGTCGAGATTCACCTTTCGTTCTTCGTTGGATTCTTCGACAATGAAATTCAAAAACCTGGGGGAGCTCTCCTGTATCTCCACGAGAATCATGGCATCTGTCCCGTAGACAAGGCTAAAGGGTGTCTCATGGGTGCTGGACTGTGGAGTGGTATGGTAGGACCATACGATTCTGGGGACCTCCTCTGCCTAGTTTCCTTTAGCTTTCTCTAGTCTTCGCTTCAGCCCCCTGAGCAGTACTCGGTTGGCTGACTCCACCTGCCCATTGGTTTGTGGGTGTTCCACCGAGGCGAAATCCTGCTGTATCTTTAACTCCTCGCACATCTTCCTTAGCTGATGACTTGTGAACTGGGTGCCATTGTCGGAGACCAGCCTCTTGGGTACTCCGAAGCGACAAACAATGTTCTTCCAGACAAAGTGCTCGACTTTCTGTGCGGTGATGTGCGCGACTGGTTCTGCCTCCACCCACTTGGTAAAATACTCGATGACCATGATGAGGAACTTCATCTGCCTTATCGCCAGGGGAAAAGGTCCTAGGATGTCGATTCCCCATGTGTGAAATGGCCACGGGCTATGGATGGACTTCAACTCCTCGGGAGGTGCCTTATGCCAGTCTGCGTGAAGTTGACACTGTTTGCAACGCTGAGCATGCCTCACGCAGTCTTCCTTCAGCGTTGGCCAGTAGTACCCCGTGCGGAGGATCCTACTTGCCAAAGCGCGACCACCTACATGACTTCCGCATACCCCTTCGTGTAGCTCTGACATAAGTCTAGTGCATTGCTCGCCATACACACAGATCTGCACAAGATGAGAAAACCCAAATGTAAACAGGTTCCCATCAATCAAAGTAAACTTACTCGAGCTCCTTTTTATTCTTTTTGCCTCTGTCGGGTCAAGTGGCAGTACACCATCTTCTAAGTACAACTGGTATGGTGTTATCCACGTGTCGGGCTCCCTAAAAACGCAGACTTCCATCGCCTCATCGGTCTTTGCCGGTCGCGCTCTAACCCTCGGTGCTTTCAACGTCTCTTGAGTCAGTGAACGATGACCGATCGTCAGACGCTCCATCGATTTGTACACTTGAAGTACCTGGTTGTCTGACACGAACGCCCGCGGTACCTTCAAGGTCTCCTGAATGACGGTCCTCTGTTTTCCCCCCTTGCCTTAGCTGGCCAGCTTGGCAAGCAGGTATGCTCTGGCATTTTGCTCTCTCGACACATGAACTAGTTCAAACTCGGTGAAGGACGTCTTCAGGAGCTGTACGTATTCCAGGTAAGCTGCCATCTGGGGATCTTTCGCCTGGAACTCCCCTGTAACTTGCCCGGTGACTAGCAAAGAGTCACTCTTAGCAACCAGACTTCTTGCTCCCATTTCTCTTGCTAGCAACATTCCTGCGATCAGGGCTTCATACTCCGCCTGATTGTTGCTAGCCTTGAAGGCAAAGCGGAGGGACTGCTCGATCAATACTCTGTTCGGGCCTTCCAAAATGACCCCAGCGCCGCTCCCCTGCTGATTGGAGGAGCCATCCACTGATAATACCCATCGGAAGTCTAAACCTTCTGAAGGTGTCGCGACTGACGACAGCTCGACCACAAAGTCGGCGAACACCTGCCCCTTTATCGGTCCTCGGGGCTCGTACTGAATGTCGAACTCTGACAATTCCACCGCCCACTTGACCATCCTTCCCGCTACGTCTGGTTTCTTTAGCACCTTTTGGATGGGCAAATCTGTCATTACCACTACTGTGAAGCTGTGGAAATAATGTCCGAGTCTTCTCGCTGAAAATACCACCGCCAGGGCAGCCTTCTCGAGGGCTTGGTACCTTGTTTCAGGGCCTTGCAGTACCTTACTCACAAAGTACACAGGCTTCTGAACCTGATCTAGCTCTTGCACCAGGACTGAACTGACTGCTCTCTCTGTCACAGCAAAGTATAGACGGAGAGGGGTGCCCACTTGTGGTTTACGCAAGACCGGTGGGCTTGCCAGGTACTCCTTCAACTTGATGAAGGCCTCCTCGCACTCCTGTGTCCAAAGGAATCTGCTGTTGCGCTTAAGACACTGGAAGTACGGATGACCTTTCTCCCCTCCAGCGGACATAAACCGGGATAATGCTGCCAACCGACCGGTGAGTTGCTGCACCTCCTTCACCGTCGTTGGACTCCTCATCGCTACGATTGCTGTGCACTTCTCTGGATTAGCTTCGATTCCACGCTCTGTCAGGTGGAAACCCAAGAACTTCCCTGCCTCCACGCCAAAAATACATTTCTCAGGGTTGAGCTTCAACCTGTACTTGGCGATGGTGGTGAATAATTCCTCCAGATCGGCCACATGATGCTCCTTCTCTCGGGATGTGACCACCATGTCATCTACATATGCAAGCACGTTCCTTCCAAGCATGGGCGAGAGCACCCTATCCATAACTCGCTGGTAGGTAGCCCCCGCATTCTTCAGCCCAAACGGCATTACCTTGTAGTAGTAGCAAGACCGTTCAGTCATGAATGCGGTCTTGCATTCATCCCTGGGGTGCATTCTGATCTGGTTGTATCCTGAGAATGCATCCAAGAAGCTGAGTAGCTCCCCCCCTGATGCGCTATCCACTAGGGCGTCTATACTGGGTAGAGGGTAAGAATCTTTGGGGCATGCCTTGTTGAGGTCAGTGAAGTCCACGCACATCCTCCACTTGCCGTTTGGCTTCTGCACCAGTACCACGTTCGCAAGCCACTTAGGGTACTGGATCTCCCTGATGTGCCC
The DNA here is from genome assembly GCF_000499845.2 of Phaseolus vulgaris. Taxonomy (NCBI): domain Eukaryota; kingdom Viridiplantae; phylum Streptophyta; class Magnoliopsida; order Fabales; family Fabaceae; genus Phaseolus; species Phaseolus vulgaris. The sequence goes on along the minus strand of NC_023753.2, from coordinate 25,224,508 downwards.
TGCGGCAAGGAGCTTTTGCGCTTCGTCGTGGATCACTTTCCTCTTTTCTTCGTTGAATTTCCCTCGCCTCTGACGCACAGGTCGAACTTTAGGATCCATCGACAAGCAATGGCAAAGGAAGTCAGCGTCGATTCCTGGCATGTCAGATGCAGACCATGCGAACGCGCCCATGTGCTTCTCGATCACCCCGGCGATCAGCCTTCGTTCTTCTTCGCCGAGCGATCCTCCCAAGTTGAACCTTTTCCCCCTTATATCTACTTCTACCCACCCCTCAGCTGGGTGGGGTCTTCTCTCGCTGGCGATGACCGCCCTCGCGATCCCTGACTCGCGAGGAGTGATCATGCCCTCCTCCTCCGCTTCCTCCTGAGCTACCTGGGAGCCCCCAAGCGTAGCATCCTACATCCCCTGATCGCCATGCGTTCCCCTAACCACCGATCGCTCTTCGAGCACACCTGGTGGTGGTGTTGAGGTGACATGGCATATGCTCCTCTTCTGCCTGAGGCTGTTCTCATAACAGCGTCTAGCCTCAGCCTGATCTGACTTGATGGTTATTACGGTCCCCTCCATCGACGGCAGCTTCAGATTCATGTGCCTCGTCGATGGCACTGCACCCAACCTATTGAGTGTTGGCCTTCCCAGCAAGATGTTGTGCGCAGAAGGGGCGTTCACCACCAAGTACTTTATCTTTTCGGTGCGGGCTGTTGTTCCATCGGTGAACGTCGTCCTCAGCTCAATGTACCCCCGCACCTCTACCTGATCCCGTGCAAAGCCGTAAAGACACCCGGTATACGGCCTTAGTTGATCGGGGGACAGCTGCAACTTGTTGAACGTCGGCCAGAACATGACGTCTGCCGAGCTCCCTTGGTCTACGAGCACTCTGTGCACTCGCCTTCCTGCTGTGATGAGGGAGATGACCACAGGATCGTTGTCGTGAGGTACAACGTCCCGTAGATCAGCTTTCTTGAAAGTGATGTCTACCTCGGGGAAATGGCCCTCGTCTACCGAGTCCACGGCCATAACCGATCGAGCATACCTTTTTCTTTGTGATGCGGTGCACCCCCACCGGAGAAGCCTCCCGCAATCGTTTGCACCTCCACGTGCACAGGGACTTCATGCTGCCGTTCTCCTGCCTGGACCTCCGATGCGTAATCTGCCAGGAACCCAGACTTTACCAACTCCGCCAGCTGGTGTCCCAACGCCAAGCAGGAGTGGAGTGTGTGCCCAAAGGCTTGGTGAAACTCACACCACTCGTTCTTCTTCCTCCCAAGTACCTTATCTGTCTTCTCTGGTACTCAGAGTCTTGCAGCTACGGCAGGAAGGGCGATCAGATCCACCAACTCTACCATGAAATCGTATCTTGGGGGTGCATTATTCTCCCTTGCACGCCCCCTGCCCTGGTCCTTCCTGGGTGCATAAGGACGAGTTTTCCCCTGCACCTTCTTTCCCACCTTTGCCTCATGCACCCTCGCTTGCTGCTGTTGCTTCCCCTATCCTCCACGCGGCTTCGGTGGTGCAGCACTTCCTCTTTTCTCAGAAACCTCTGTCTCTGCCACTATGTGCGCCACCGCGCGTCGTCGGATCTCCGCAAAGGTGCTGGGATGGCTCCTGATGAGCAAGGACCAGGCAGCACTCCCTTCTTAAACGCATGCACCAACATATCCTCGTCCTTGCTGGGCAATCTAACCACTTGTGCTCCGAAGCGGTTGAGGTAGTCTTTCAGCGACTCACCTTGATATTGGTGTACATCGAACAGATCGTACGACACCACTGAAGGTGCTCTGTTAACGATGTACTGCTCAGTGAAAAGCTTCGAAAACTGATGGAAGGACGTGATATGACCCTCTGGCAGACTCACGAACCATTCCATGGCGATTCCACTCAGTGTACTAATGAACATCTTGCAGTACACGACATCTGAGCCCCCAGACAACATCATCTGAGTGTGGAACGTCGTCAGATGCGCTTCTGAATCCTCTACCCCCGTGAACGATGCCTTCACTCCCACCAGGTTGGGAGGCACCACGGTTGCCATGATTTCAGGGGAGAATGGCATAGGGAATGCTCTCGGAGGCGATGGTGGCATCGACATCCTTTCTTCAACTGTGCGTTCCTTCCGCACCTGTAACGTCCTTCTCAGCTCCTCATTAACGCGATTCAGCTCATCGTTCCTGCTCTGCGATGCAGCCAACTCCGCCTGCATCTTCTCTTGTTCAGCTCTCGACGCTGCGACATTGTCCTGCAGCGCACGCATCATCTCCAGGACCTGCGCCATTGTCACAGCTCCTTCCTCAGCAGATGGCGCAGGTGATGTTTGTCTGGTTCTCCTCATTTACTCAGCAAAAAACTCAGCAAAAACTTTGAGAAACTTCAGAAACTTTGGTGTGGATGGGACCACGATTCACAGGGCCCCACGGTGGGCGCCAAATGATCCTGTCGCCAACTCAAACGTGGAGGAATTGCTTTGTCGCTTCCTTACCCCGCCTATGCAACTGTGCTATCCGCAAGAATGCTCTTAGGACCTTCTCCGGAAACTTCAAACGCAACCTGCAAAACACACAGACGGCGCCTCTAGCGGCCGTTTGCACTCCGACGCTCAAGTTAGGTCACAAAACCACCAACAAAAAATATCCCTGAATATCTCTCTCTGTGTCTGTGCCTAACAAAATTCTGTTACGCTATCCTCTGCGTGCGTCAGAATTCTGTTACGCTATTGTGCGAAAACGTACCACAACCAGTAAAAACGTTAGTGTGTGTGTGTGTTTTTCTGTGTGTACCTTTCACGACGCGGAGTGCACCTTTATCTTGGCCGCGCCCCTCTCAGATGGTGACACGTGGAGGCATGCAACTCACATCTAACCGTACACGTGCCACTACCTGAAGGGCTCTAGCGCATCTCTTTGTGCGCCTAAGTTATTCCCTTGCGGAGTAACTTAACGCGTTTCTTCCATCTGGGTGAATCGCACACTCCCAGGAGAACGCCAGGTGTGGCTGGACTAGGCACACTCACCAAGCATTGCTCTCTGCATAAACGATTTCCCCTTCACAATGTCATGCACGTAATGGGTTAAGAGAGTCACCAATCACTGACCGGTTTACTAACTCCCTCAGGCCACTCTCGTGCACGATTCTACCGGCGAGCAGCTCCACTTTCTCTGAGATATGATCATGCGAGGTCCATGCGTAACGCTCTCGCTGGGAATCTCAGTCCCAGTTTAACTGCGTGTAACACGAAACCCCGATGACTGATCTGTCGCTTCTCGCGATCACCGTTCTGGGTGATCTCCTCCTTGATTTCTCTGCCACCTGATCCACGTGTCACCCTGCGAGTGGTCCACGTGGTTATCTGTTGCTGACGTCATCGACTACCGATGACCGACCGGATCAAGTATCAATGGGAGACCCTAAAGAAATACATCAACCGCTTCGGGGCCCAGGTGGTAATGGTTGGTACGACAGAGGAGCCCATGATTGTCTACGCGTTCGTGAAAGGTGTATGCCCCGGCCCTTTTGGCGAATCCATCATTCGCAACCGCCCTAGGACTTTCGCTGAACTACGGCGTCGGGCGGTGGAACATATCGCTTCTGAGGGAGAGGTGTGTGAAGCGCACCAGCGTCGTGCCCTCGCGCCCGAGAGGACCGACGCGAAATCAACCCGCCAAGGTCAATGAGACCATGACGGGAAGGAAGAAACCAGAGGGGAGACGCCCCTACGACGCCAGAAAGCCCCAGCCCCGGGGTCCAGCGGGAGGCGATCGCCCGGCCAGAGAGAGGGCGAGGCCGGCGAGATACAATTTTGTGGTGGAACTGAAGGACCTTATCGCCGTGCCTAACATAACTGAGAGATTGAGGCGACCGGCGAAGTCTGATAAGGTGTTGGGGGCTCGGAAAAACTCTTGGTGTGAGTTCCACGAGGCTTTTGGTCACCACATTGATAACTGCCTGTCGCTGGGTTACCAGCTAGATGAGCTGGTGAGAACCGAGTTTTTGAAGGATTATGTCGCGGAATCTGCCACGACCGCCACCCTGCCGCCGCCAGCAGCAGAACAAGCACACGAGACGCCGGTTCTCGGCGAGGTCCATACCATAGCGGGAGGTTTTTCCGACGGAGGACCCACCGCCTCCCAGCGAAAGAAATACGCGAGGGGGGTCAACTTGATCGAAGAAAGGATCTCGGGTGAGCCGTGGGAATTGGACCTCGTATTCACGAGAGGGGACCTTCGAGACGTGGTGCCGCATGACAATGACCCCGTGGTCATTTCGGTTGTCACAGCTGGAAGAAAGGTGCACGGAGTTCTTGTCGACCAGGGAAGTTCAGCAGACGTCATGTTCTGGTCGACATTCAATAAGTTACGGTTGTCCCCCGACCTTTTGAGGCCCTACACAGGGTGCCTGTATGGGTTTGCGGATAACCAGGTGGAAGTCCAAGGCTACCTGGAGTTGAGGACTACGTTTACGAATGTAGAAGCCTCGCGTACCGAAAGCATCCGGTACCTGGTCGTGAACGCCAACTCTGCCTACAACATTTTGTTGGGCAGACCGGCGTTGAACAGGCTGAACGCAGTAGCCTCCACGCGCCATATGAAGATGAAGCTGCCGGACCTCAGTGGCAAGGTGATAGTCATCAAGTCAGACCAGGAGGAGGCAAGGAAATGTTATGAGAACAGTCTGAAAACGAAGAGAGGCGTGTTCATGGTGTATGAGCGTCCGCCGAGTGCAGACACGACGATGATTGAGGCGACGCCCTCCCGGAAAACGCCCGATGAGGCCACACCCGTGAGGGCGATGCCCGAAGCAGATACACCAATGGAAGAAGGCCCTGACGACGTGGCGCCCGTGGAAGAGGCGGCGCCCGTCGAGGATGGTAACAGGGATCAACAGGTGGCTAATGCCGTGGAGAGGGAGATTGGCGGCAAAACGTTTAAGCTAGGGCGTTTGCTGAGCCAGGAGGAACAGGAGGGGGTGGCAGGAGTGATTTCACGCCACTTGGATGCTTTCGCATGGTCCGCCTCGGATATGCCCGGCATCGACCCTGATTTCCTGTGTCATCACCTCAGCATGGACGCCACGATCCGCCCAGTCCACCAAAGAAGGAGGAAATTCAACGAAGAGAGGCAGAGGGTGGTAAGGGAGGAAACGCAGAAGCTGCTAAATGCTGGCCACATCAGGGAGATCCAATACCCTGAGTGGCTAGCTAACGTCGTCCTAGTAAAGAAGGCGAAAGGAAAGTGGAGGATGTGCGTGGACTTCACGGACTTAAATAAGGCGTGCCCGAAAGACTCGTACCCACTGCCCAGTATCGACGCGTTGGTGGATAGTGTATCCGGCTGCAAGGTGCTAAGTTTCCTGGATGCATTCTCGGGGTACAACCAGATTAAAATGCACCCGAGAGATGAGAGCAAAACTGCATTCACGACAGAGACTTGCAGTTACTGTTACAAGGTGATGCCTTTTGGGCTGAAAAACGCGGGCGCCACCTACCAAAGGCTGATGGACAAGGTCCTGCCGCCCATGCTAGGGAGGAATGTATACGCCTACGTGGATGACATGGTAGTGGCGTCGCAGGATAGGGCACAACACATGGCAGACCTGGAGGAGTTGTTCGTCACTATATCCAAGTATCGCCTCAAACTAAACCCTGAGAAGTGTGTATTCGGGGTAGAGGCCGGTAAGTTCTTGGGTTTCATGCTCACAGAGAGGGGGATAGAGGCGAACCCCGACAAATGTGCGGCGATCATCGCCATGCGAAGCCCGACGTCGATAAAGGAAGTGCAGCAGTTGACGGGGCGAATGGCGGCGCTCTCAAGGTTTGTTTCCGCCGGAGGAGAGAAGGGGCACCCATATTTCCGGTGCCTCAAGAGAAATAGTCGTTTCGCAGGGACTGACGAATGCGAAGCGGCTTTCATCAAGTTGAAGGAGTACTTGGCGACGCCACCAGTCCTCTGCAAACCGGTGGCGGATGTGCCCCTCCGGCTGTACTTCGCAGTGAAAGAGCGAGCTATCAGCTCAGTGCTGGTCCAGGAGCAGGACCAGATTCAAAAGCCCATCTATTTCGTAAGCACGGCATTACAAGGCGCGGAGACGAGATATCAGGCGTTGGAGAAGGCAGCATTGGCGGTGGTGTTTTCAGCCAGGAGGCTCCGTCATTACTTCCACAGCTTCACGGTGGTAGTGATGACGAACCTCCCTATACAGAAGGTGCTGCAGAAGCCTGATGTAGCTAGAAGGATGGTACGCTGGGCGGTGGAGTTAACGGAATTCGACATCCAGTATGAGCCCAGAGGATCCATCAAGGGGCAAGTGTACGAGGATTTTGTGGCAGAACTCTCGCCCGGAGGTGAACAAGAGGTGGATGTGGGCTCACAGTGGCTGCTCTCGGTTGATGGCTCCTCCAACCAACAAGGGAGTGGTGCGGGAATAGTCTTGGAGGGACCCAATGGCGTGCTGATTGAGCAAGCTCTGCGCTTCGCCTTTAAGGCAAGTAATAATCAGGCGGAATACGAAGCTCTGATCGCAGGAATGCTCCTGGCCAAGGAGATGGGCGCACAGAACCTCTTGGTGAAAAGCGACTCCCAGCTGATTACGGGGCAGGTGACAGGTGAGTTCCAGGTGAAGGACCCACAGATGGCGGCGTATCTGAGATACGTCCAGTCGTTGAAGGGAACATTCAACGCTTTTGAGCTGATACATGTCCCAAGGGAACAGAATGCCAGAGCCGACCTGCTTGCGAAGCTGGCCAGCTCAGGCAAGGGGGGTAGACAGAGGACAGTGATCCAAGAGACGCTCAAAGCTCCGCGTAAATTCGTGGAAGATAACAGGGTGGATGTCCTCCAGATTTGTACAACAAGAGGAAGGCCAAGGAGCCATCGCTCTTTGACCCAAGATACGCTGAAGATGCCCCACATCAGCACGTACGCGGATATGCCCGAAGAAGGAAGGCAAATGCAGGTATGTGTCCTAGCCGGGGGAGACACCTGGATGACGCCATACAAACGGTATCTGGCGGATGGGGCTCTCCCAGTGGAGCCTGAAGAGGGTAAGAAGGTCAAGAGAAATGCCGCAAGATACACTCTGGTGGACGGAGTGTTGTTCAGGCACGGTTTCACTCACCCTATCTTAACGTGTGTAAGTGGCGTCGAGTGTACCAGAATAATGACGGAGCTCCACGAAGGCATTTGCGGGAGCCACGTAGGGGGAAGGGCATTAGCCTCCAAAGTGATACGCGCAGGTTTTTTCTGGCCAACGGTAAAAGAGGATTGCGCGCGACACGCGCAGCACTGCAAGCAATGCCAAAAGCACGCTGGCTGGCACAAGGCGCCGCCAGAAGAACTGCGATCCATATATAGCCTGTGGCCTTTTCATACCTGGGGAATTGACATCCTGGGTCCGTTCCCACTGGCGATAAGGCAGATGAAGTATTTGATCGTTGCCATCGAGTACTTCACCAAGTGGATAGAGGCAGAGCCCGTGGCACAGATCACTGCGCACAAGGTACAACACTTTGTGTGGAAGAACATTGTGTGTCGCTTTGGCGTACCTAGGCGCTTGATATCCGATAATGGGACCCAGTTTGCCAGTCAGCAGTTGAGAAATCTGTGTGCTGAGGTAGGTATCAAGCAAGTGTTCGCATTAGTCGAACATCCCCAGACCAACGGGCAAGTAGAGTCAGCAAACAGAGTTTTGCGGAGGGGGTTAAAGAGAAGGTTAGAGAAGGCCAAAGGGGCGTGGGCAGAGGAAGTACCAAGGATCGTATGGGCATACCACACCACGCCCCAATATTCCACCATGGAGACGCCTTTCAGTTTGGTGTATGGGTCGGACGCGATGATCCCAGTAGAAATACACGAAAGCTCGCCACGCTTTCAAAACTTTGTGGTTGAGGAATCCAACGAAGAAAGGCGGGTAAACCTGGATCTACTAGACGAAGCCAGGGAGGAAGCCTGAATAAAAGCCCAAGCGGTAAAGAGGAGAGTAGAGCGGCAATATAGCTCTAAGGTAAAGCCACGACAGTTCTAGATTGGCGACCTAGTTATGAGGAAAGCCCACCCATACGAGCTGGAAAATAAGCTGTCTCCCAAGTGGACCGGACCCTTCAGAGTTACTGAGGCTAAGGGCAACGGCTCGTACAACCTAGAGACCTTGGAAGGGGGTCCCATCCCGCGTAGTTGGAATGCAGCCAACCTGAAGTTTTATTTCAGTTGACTTATGTAAAGCGGCTATGTAACAGTCTTGTTAAAGGGGACGCTCTTTTTCCCTTTCCGGGGTTTTTTAATGAGGTCACCCAAATAAAAGAAAAACAAGTTTGAGAAAAAACCTTTCCTTGGTTTTCAGTCTTTATCTTTTCCCCATTTGAAATGGCGAGAGGCGTCGCTAGCAAAGGAAGCGTCGCCAGTAAAGAAGAAAGGAGTCGCCGAGAAAGAAGGCGTCGCCAAGAAGAAAGGCGTCGCCCAGAAAGAAGGCGTCGCCAAGAAGAAAGGCGTCGCCCAAGCGCAGGCGCCGCTAAGAAACATGACGGAGGAAAAATGCACAATATATGGGATGTATGCAAAAGTAAAGCGGCGTTACAAAAACCAAGTATGGTGTAGTAAAGTCGATTTTACGAGCAGTGTTCGATACAAATGTGGAGTAATGCGAATAGGGCAAACATTACAACTCATACAAAAACACAAACGAACCACTCTTCAGTGGCCATCGGAGTCAGCACGAGAGGAAGACGAAGCCCCGCTCTCAGTCCGCAGAGCTCGGGTAAGTCGTGACCTCCGCTCTTGGTTTATTTTCGAACCTGCACCAAGGGAGATGAATGTGTCAGAGACGCCATGAAGCAAAACACACACAGATAGAAAGCAATAAAGGCGGAAGTTTCTAGGGCAGTGACTCATACATATATACTTCTCGAGAGTTCCAGTGTTGAACTCCAAACTGATCAAGGTGGCGGAGTCAAACCCTCCCGCCTCAGCGAGAATCCGGCAAACCACCTGGTCATTCGGGGCTAGCTTCTTGAAGGGTTTGGATTTTAGGGCCCTCGTCTCCCTCACCCAGTACAGTGGAAAACCATCCAGGGCGGAGGGAACGAGATCGGAGCAGCAGATCTTGAAGAACCGGCCTTTCCACCCAGTGAATGAGTTTTGGAAGGGGGTCAGGAGAACTCTGCCAGGAACGTTGCTAAGGGTTACCCAGAGGTTGTTCCTTTGCCTCTTTACCTCAAAGAAATGAAGAAAGATATCAACCGAGGGTGCACAACCCAGAAACCCGAAAAGGATGTCAAAGGCCTTGACAAAAGCCCAGCTGTTGGGATATAACTGGGCCGGAGCGGCATTTATCTCCGTAAGCAGTCCCTTCTCAAACCTGGAAAAGGGCAGGCGCACGCCGATGGTCTTGAAAACCACCTGATAGAAGTAAAAGAAGGGGACCCCGTCGTTGGCCCTGGTGGAGAGTAAGCATGAGCATTCGTCAAGAAGGTCGCTCGAAGCCCAAGTATACAGATCCTTGGGGTTGACCCTGGGGGGAGGAGCGCGAGAAGACATGCTTGAATAGAATCAGGGGGTTTGCAGGCGTGTGGCCCGCTGGTAACGCAAGGGTAAAACGCTGGTGGGAACGAACACTAGAAGAACTTTTCGCGAGAAGAGAAAGGGTGCAAGTACAAAGTGTGCAAGTAGGTTACGAAAAGCGCAAAAATGATGAGGACGGTTTCAAGGTTTGAAGAAGTAAATATCGCGGTTAGAGCGCCAAACGACGCAAATGGAAGTATTGCAGTTATAGCGCCTAACAACGCGAATGGATGCACCGCACGATCGAGCCACGTGGCAAAGGATGGGAGGATGGCCCTGGAACCACTGGTTAACACTCAGAAAACGTCGTATCGACAAAATGCCCAAGGGTACGATGCGCCGTCGAGAGTGGGTCAGGGGCACAAAAGGTGTCAGGACCGAGTCAAGTGACTGAATGTCCCATCAGCCATGCAAGAAGCGCCACGTGGATGGCACAGGCGAGACCTTGAGCTTTTTGCTATCCTCAGGCGTCGGCCAGGGCCGAGGTTAAAGTCAGTACCAAGGTATAGATAACGTCCGAGGCGACGCCAGCATGAGACGCCTAAGGCGTCGCCAGGAAAGACGCAGAGGGCGACGCCAGCATGAGACGTTGCGAGCGTCGCCAACCCAAGTAGCAGCAGTGCCACCTCCCCGATACCCACAGGTAGGAAAGACTGTGGAGGGAGACGAAATTGAAGAAGTCGAAACTAGTTACTAGCGGCGTTGCCTCCCCGATACCCACAGGTAGGAAAGACTGTGGAGGGAGACGAGATCGTCAAACGCCAGCGGATTACTGGCAGGGTTGTTCCCCGATACCCATGGGAAGGAAAGACCATGGAGGGAACGACCCCCCCCCCCCAGAGTGCTCAGCGTTTTTAGACACCCTGGGACGATACGGCGCTGTAGCAGGCCTCTCCTTAGGAGTGGGCGCCGGGCACCAAGAATCAAGGGACGGATCGCTTTGGTGTTTGAGACACCCGTGGACGGTACGGCCCCGTTAGGGAAGCCTCTCCATGGGCGCGGGCATCGACGCGTGACCTTCCCCGGGCATCCAGGGTTGCCCAACGCAGTGAAAGAAACGGGTAGAGTACAGGCAAAACAATCGAAGCGCGTGAAGGCAAAAAACTATAGTAAAATCATACAGGCGGAATTCGATAACTCAATGGCACGAAAGTAGTCATGCAAAAACCCAAAGTTGTAACGAAAGTGCAAACAGTTCAAAGAATTACAAGCTTATCAAAGGGGGCCAAAAACAAGCGTAAAGTGTGAAGGAGAAAGGTGGCGGTTGAGGGCGGCGGTTCAATCATCCATCTCCAAGGGCACGACCTTTCCATCAACGATGTGATGAGTGGAATCACAGTTGGAAACGTCGATTCCCGGGTTCTCACAGACGGCCTGGGCAAGAATCTCTTTGAACCCCTCCTCGAAGGTACCCGCCATGTCATTGACGAGGGTCTTCTTATCCTTCTCTAACTCCTCGATGATGGCGTCCCCCGTAGCCACTTGTTTCTCCAAACCTTCCTTCTCCACACGGAGTCGGCTGACTTCGACCTGCAGTTTGTCGTAGTCAACCTGGAGAAGGCCCATAGCTTTGGCCTGGGTAGCCATCTCCCCCTCCACCCGCTCCAGTCTGTCAGCCTACTCGCTGCACCGGCTCTTCAAGACCTTTTGGACTTCGTCGTAAGTTTCGACCATGCCCTGGAGGCTTGTCACTTGGACTTGAAGAGTGACTTCCCGAGTGTAGGAGTCAACCTGCAGCTCCACCGCCTCTGCCAGTTGTTTTTCAGCCTCTTTTTTAGCCTCTTGCGCCTGCTTCAGGGTGGTTTGGTAAGCTTCGTTTCGGCGTCCCAGAATCTTCTTTTCCTCTTCCAGGGTAGCTACCCTTGTTTCCAAGGCCTGGAGGGTTTGGGTTTGCAGAACAGCGTTTCTGGCTTGGGCGCGCCATTCAAGGGCCACCGCCAAGAAGGCCCCCAAGTAGAAGGGCATGCCCTCCTTCCTTTCGGAGCCTTCTGGCATTGATCCACCGCTGAAGCCCCTCATCAGATGCATAATTGGAGGAGGGATGGCGATAAGATCAGGGGCGGCAGCGACGGAGGCGGGAGAGGCAGAGACCTCTCCCATCACCGATCCTACATTCAGATAAACCAAGCAGCAGAAGTCAAAGCCAAAGCAAATATACAAAACCACAAAACGCGTAGATGCGTGAGACGTAAGTCACATGGCACAATGGAAAACAGGTGGAAGAGGCCAGAGGAACAAACATTAGGTAGTAAGGTACAAATAACAAAAGATGGTAAGGGGAGAGTCTCCCTACCAAAGTATGTGGTCAGGGCGTGGGCGTTGTATTCGCTCGCGATAAACTTCAACGTATCGAAGACAATCCCCAGGCTAGCAAAGGCCTTGCATACCTCCCTATCAGCAGGGGATAGCTCATCCAGGGCTTTGGCCCTGAGCAGCTTAGGGGGTTCCGTCCAGTACAGGGGAAAGCCGTCTAAGGCTATGGGGTCGTGCTTGGCGCAGCACACCCTAAAAATTTTCCTTTCCATTTTTTGTAGGAGTTCTGGAAGAGGGAGAGAAGGATCCTACCCGCGATCCCGGAGAAGCTTACCCAAAAGCTTTTCCCCTGTTTCTTCACCTCGAAGAAATGCAAGAAAACATCCACAGAGGGAAGGATGCCCAGGTACCCGCAGAAAATTTGAAAACCCCTTACAAATGCCCAGCTGTTGGGGTGGAGTTGGGCGGGGGCTGTGTTAATCTCGTTGAGAAGTTCCGTCTCGAAGGGCGTTAATGGGAGACACACCCCGACGCGTTTAAATACCGTCTGGTACATGAAGAAGAAAGGATTCCCCTTTCTAGGTCTATCATCCACGCAGACAGGTTCCCCAGGTCTGCCGGGACGAACAGAGATGTGCGCGTCATGAGTACGGCAGAAAGCATTAAAGTTGTACAAGTGAGGATCCCCACGATGATTCTCCAGGTCCTGGAAGGTTGTCAGGCTGGTACACTCGTTCAAGAGCTCGTCGGGGGCCCATGAATAGAAGGCTTTATAGTTGGACTTGGGGGTCTTGGGGGGAGAACCAGACTTTGAGTTCGGGCGCGTCATGGTGTGAATAAATAGCTGGAGAAAGAAGAAAGGAAAAAGGTTTTTAACCAATGAAGCCAAGACAGAAAAGGGGGTAAAACCCCAGGAAATGCCACCCACGCGAGAAAACCCAGAAAGAAGGAGAAGGGAACGGAGAAGAAAGGAGAAGTGGAAGGACACAGTAATGCATAAACGTAAACAGTCCCAGGCAGTTCAATAAACAGTGATGCAATGCGACGAAGGAGAAGAGTCGTGGAGATGCAAAAATCATACCTTTGCTGTCAAAGTGAGGGAGGAAGGAGAGCACGAAGGAAAGAGCAGAAGTTGCAGAGAAAAGGTTTGAAGGCGATGAACAGTGCGGAGACGCAGAGAGAATGGATGGAACAGTGGTGTGAGCGCGGGGTTTGGGGTAACTTGAACGTTACATTTGCAACCCAAGAGGCACTAATTGGGAGCCGTGAGATCGTGTCGCGTGTCAAGGGATTAAGCGCCCAAGGGGAGCGCAAGGGACTCTAGAGGCTGACCGTGTGATGAGCCACGTGGCACACGATTAAGCGTAGCCCCAAAAGGTGTTACTTTCCCCGCCTCAGAGGATGTCCAATCAGCCATTTAAGAGCGCCCCTTTGGTTCAGAGAGTGTCACGTCAATAATTCGAGAATTGTTGAGTCAGCAGGGAATGACACGTCATCAAGGTGACACGTGGACGGCGTGGGCGAGGCCTTAGTCTTTGCGCTGAAGACAAGTCTTCGGCTTAAGACTGGGGGGCTTGTGTACCGTCCTGTATCCGGGCGTTGACAAAGTCAAGGTCAAAGTAAACATAAGGCGTCGCCTAGGTGAAGAAACGCCGAGTGCCAGCGTTGCCACGAGGAAGCGTCGCCTAGGTGAAGGCGTCGCCCAACTAAGACAAGGCGATCACAGTGTGGTTCCCCGATACCCATGGGTAGGAAAGACCATGGAGGGAGCGACGCCGTGAGAAGGCCTCGAGTCCCGATAAATCCGGAGTAGTGATGAAGAGAAGACAAAGGTGGCTTCAAGGCCATAGTGGTAGCACCAGTGTAGAGCAGCCTGACTCGTGAAGTACCCCTGTCGCCCCAGACACGCCTTTGGGACAGATACGACTCAAGAGGAGGGTCACGCCCAAGGTAGCTAGGCGCAGGGTACGAAAGGAAGGCAGATACGCTCTCAAAGTGAGTGACTAGAGGATTGGGAGCATGAGTTGGCACCCAACAGGTTACCCCTTGCGCAGTAGCACTCCCAAGCAGGAGGACTCACACGAAGAAACGTCCCCAGATGGGGTCATGGCGCTGCGAGGCCCTCCACGTGTACGACAGCCAGGTCAGAATAGAAACACCATTTAGTCAGGTACCAGGTAATTAAAGTCATTTAATACAGTTTCTGTTTCGAGCGTTTAAGGTACTATAAAGGCTCCCAAGCGTTTCAACGTCTTAAATGCGCTACGTTTTCTAATTAGACGCGCTAATTAAATGCGTTACGTTTTATAATTAAAAGTGCTTTAAGGCGCTTTAAATGCTAGGGTAGTTTAAATAGCGCCGAGAATGTTGGGAACGGGGTTGGAACTTTTGGCAAATTTCCCAGAAACTCTCTAGTTGCTTGCTCGAGCCTTGAGGTTACGCACAAAGGACTAGGGAAAGATCTTTGCTAGAAGGAGAAATACATACTAGGCACGGTTTCCTTTTTACCACCTTCAGAGTGCCATAAGCGGTGCTCCGATACGGAGGTGCTCAGTTTTTTTTTTTGTGTTTCTTGCTGGCTGACTTGAGCGTCAGAGTGCAAACGGCCGCTAGGGCGCCCCTTTGTGTCCTTCTTTGCAGGAATCCAGAGGTAACCAGTGGGAAGGAGTCCCTAGCTGACGGTTGAGGCCGCGCATGAAGACGTCCCAGGTCGACCGGACGGAACAACGACATATAATGTTTTTCCAAAAAAAGTGTTGTACCTTGTGGGCGGTGATCTGTGCCACTGGCTCTGCCTCTATCCACTTGGTGAAATATTCGATGGCAACGATCAGGTATTTGATCTGCCTTATAGCCAATGGAAATGGGCCTAGGATATCAATTCCCCAGGTGTGGAAAGGCGACGGGCTGTATATGGATCTTAACTCCTCTGGCGGCGCCTTGTGCCAATTGGCATGCCTCTTGCACTGCTTGCAATGCTGGGCGTATCGTACACAATCTTCTCTTACTGTTGGCCAGAAGAAACCTGCACGTATCACCTTGGACACCAAGGATCTTCCTCCCACGTGGCTTCCACAAATACCTTCGTGGAGTTCAGCCATTATCCTGGTGCACTCGTCGCCGCTTACGCACGTCAAGATAGGGTGCGTAAACCCATGCCTGAATAATATCCCATCCACTAAGGTGTACCTGGCGGCGTTCCTCTTAGTCTTCTTGCCTTCCTCTGGCTCTGCTGGGAGGATCCCATCCGCCAGGTATCGCCTGTAAGGGGTCATCCAAGTGTCACCTTCCTCCAAAGCGCACACTTGTACACTCCTTTCTTCACCTGGCGAGGCTACGTAAGTACTGATGCAAGGTGCCCTCACCGTCTCTTGACTCAACGAGCGATGACTCCTTGGTTTCCCTCTTGTTGTACCAACGTGAAGGACGTCTACCCTGTTGTCTGCAACGAACTTTCGCGGTGTCTTGAGGGTCTCCTGTATTACGGTCCTTTGCTTTCCCCCCTTGCCTGAGTTGGCCAGCTTGGCAAGCAGGTCAGCTCTGGCATTTTGTTCCCTGGGGACGTGCACTACCTCAAACGCAGCGAAGGCTCTTTTCAATACCTCGACGTACTTCAGATACGCAACCATCTGTGGGTCCTTCGCTTGGTATCCCCCCGTTACTTGTTCTGTGACTAGTTGTGAGTCACTCTTTGCCAAGAGGCTCTGAGCACCCATTTCTTTGGCCAAAAGCATCCCGGCAATCAACGCCTCGTACTCCGCCTGGTTGTTGCTTGCCTTGAAGGCGAAGCGCAAAGCCTGTTCGATTAACACTCCATTAGGTCCCTCCAGGATTATTCCAGCTCCGCTCCCTTGCTGGTTGGAAGATCCGTCTACTGAGAGCATCCACTGTGCCCCTGCTTCCACCTCTTGAGGATCTCCTCCTGGTGAAAGTTCTGCTACAAGTCAGCATAGACCTGGCCTTTGATGAATCCCCAGGGCTTGTACTGGATGTCAAATTCTAACAATTCCACTGCCCAGCGTACCATCCTCCCGGCCACGTCTGGCTTCTGGAGTACCTTCTTGATGGGAAGGTCCGTCATTAACACCACCGTGAAATTGTGGAAATAGTGGCGAAGCCTTCGTGCTGAGAACACTACTGCTAGTGCTGCCTTCTCTAGTGACTGGTATCTTGACTCTAGGCCTTGCAATGCCTTGCTTACGAAGTATATTGGTCTCTGTACTTGGTTTTGTTCCTGGACCAGTACAGAGCTAATAGCCCATTCTGTTACTGCAAAATATAGGTGGAGGGGGATGCCTACTTGTGGCTTGCAAAGCACGGGTGGCGTCGCCAAGTACTCCTTCTAATGGAGATCAAGCTCAAGAGGACATGGAGGCCAATCAACAAGATCAAGACGAGGTGGAGGCACAAATAGAACACGCCCATGGAGGTCAAAGTCCACCTCAAAGGATTACAAGAAGCATGTTCAAAGCTTTGGGAGCTAGAGGACATTTATTTTCTCTTTTTGTAATTTCTTTAGTTGAAGGTGCTTAGAGGGAAACATTAGAAACCTCTTTTGTTTTAGCATCTTGTAGGCTTTAGTTAGGAGCTTTGGGGGGGTGTATTAGTAGATAGGTGTAGAAGTAGAATAGGAGGTGCCAAAGTGAAGGAAAGGGTCACACCTTCCTCATGCATAGAATAGGCGCCGGTTCTAGAATGATTTGGGAGGGAATTTTGAATTGTTTTAGCTTGCATTTTCAGCACCTTAGGCTATAAATAGAGGTGCTCTCTTTGTAAAATTCAGATTGGAATTAATCTAAGAAAACTCTACTCAAATTTTGAGTGACCTTTGGAGAGCTTTTGGAGCCTTCTTCTCTAGTCTTATCTTGATGGATCATTGGAGTCCTCAAGTGGCGGCATCACTCTCATCTAGGAGCATTCAACACTTCTAGTGGCGAGATCATCCAACATTCTTCCATCTTCATGAGCACTCTCTTCTCCTTCCTTTCTTCTCTTTCAATTACTCTTGTTGTCTTGTGTTCTTGAGCATTTTGGTTCGGTTTTTCTGTTTTCCAGCACCTTTTGTTTCAGTTCTTGCCTTTTAATTTCAATTCTGTTCGGTTCCTTTTAATTTCTCCTCTTTTGTTCAGTTCAATTTGACTAAAATTGGTTCATCCAATGAGTTTGGGATTTGGTATTAGTTTTTGGTGAGTTCTTTTCTTAGAACAATGATCCAACTCTAAGAAAAGTGCCTCTATAATGTCCAACTCAAGGTGATTCCTAAGAAGGTCAAGAACCTTTCTCTATATGGCTAGTGGAATCACATCACCTTCAGCTTGAGGAACGCTGCTTCGCACTCGTCTGTCCACGTAAAACGACTATTCCTCTTGAGGCATTGGAAATAGTGGTGCCCCTTTTCCCCACCAGCTGATACGAATCTTGACAATGCTGCCATTCGCCCCGTCAGTTGTTGAACCTCCTTCACTGAAGTTGGGATCCTCATGGCGATGATGGTTGCACACTTGTCAGGATTCGCTTCTATTCCCCTTTCCGTGAGCATGAAACCCAGGAACTTTCCTGCCTCTACACCAAAGATGCACTTTTCTGGGTTCAACTTTAGGTGATACTTCGATATGGTAGCGAACAACTCTTCCAGATCAGCTGTGTGTCGGCCCCTCTCGTCTGAGGTCACCACCATGTCGTCGACGTAGGCCTGCACATTCCTTCCTAGCATCGGTGCAAGGATTTTGTCCATCAATCTCTGGTAGGTGGCGCTTGCATTTTTCAAACCAAATGGCATTACCTTATAACAGTAGCTACATGTATCTGTCATAAACGCCGTTTTGCTTTTGTCCCTGGGATGCATTTTGATCTGATTATAACCTGAGAATGCATCCAAGAAACTCAGCATCTTGCAGCCCAAGGCACTGTCTACTAAGGTGTCAATGTTGGGGAGTGGGTATGAATCCTTTGGGCATGCCTTGTTCAGATCTGTGAAGTCTACGCACATCCTCCACTTCCCATTTGCCTTCTTGACGAGGACTACTTTGGCCAGCCACTCCGGGTATTGTATCTCCCTGATGTGCCCAGCGTTCAGCAGCTTCTAAGTCTCTTCCTTTATGACGAGGCATCGCTCCTCATTGAACTTCCTTCTTCTCTGCCGCAGGGGCGGGCCTTTGTGTCCAGGGTAAGGCGATGGGATAAGAAATCCGGGTCGATACCTGGCATGTCTGCCGCGGTCCATGCGAATGCGTCTAAGTGCCGCGAGATCACCGCCTTTACCTTCCTTCATTCTTCCTAGCTCAAGTGGCGTCCTAATTTGAATGCCTTGCCTCCTATCTGACTTTCCCCCGCGTTGTCCTCTGGCTGGGGCTGATCATGTTGCACGCCTTCCGGGCGAGACTCGTTTATGGGGTCCTCTTCCATGGGCGTCGCCTCCTCGGGCGTCGCCTCCTTTGACTCTCCTTCCACAGGCAAGGTGCCGCAGCGTCTTCCCTTTGTGCATACGTCATCCACGGGCATCGCCTCTATAGGTAAAGCGTCGTCGGGCATGGACTCTGTGGGCGTCGCCTCTTCTATGGGTCCTAGCTCTGTTGCCGGGCCTGAAACGAGAGGTCGTTCAATTACCATTACCATGCCTCT
This sequence comes from Phaseolus vulgaris, assembly GCF_000499845.2. NCBI lineage: Eukaryota > Viridiplantae > Streptophyta > Magnoliopsida > Fabales > Fabaceae > Phaseolus > Phaseolus vulgaris. The sequence continues at coordinate 25,206,089 of NC_023753.2, read as the reverse complement.
CTTTGTTTTCAAACTATTCTCATAGCACTTTCGGGCTTCTTCCTGGTCTGACTTGATGACTATCACCTTGCTGCTAAGGTCTGGCAACTTCATCTTCATGTGGCGAGTGGAAGGTACTGCCCTCAATATGTTTAAGGCGGGTCTGCCCAATAAAATGTTATAGGCTGAGTTGGCGTTAACCACCAGGTACCGGATACTTTTGGTACGTGACGTCGTTCCATCAGTGAACGTCGTTCTTAGCTCCAACTACCCACGTACCTCCACTGGATTATCTGCAAACTCGTACAAGCATCCGGTGTAGGGTCTCAAGAGGTCCGGGGACAACTGTAGCTTGTTGAAGGTTGCCCAGAACATGACATCTGCGGAACTGCCCTAGTCAACGAGAACCCTATGTACTTTTCTTCCTCCTGTAACTACTGAAATGACCACGGGGTCATTGTCATGCGGGACGACATCCCGTAGGTCAGCCCTTGTGAATACAAGGTCTGATTCCCAAGGGTCGTTTGGAAATTCTTCTGCCACTGAATTTACTGACCTCACATACTTTTTTTGTTGAGAGGCAGTGGGCCCCCCACCAGAAAATCCACCAGAAATGGTGTGAACCTCTCCATGGACTAGCATCTCGTGTGCCTGGCCCTCCTCTTGTACTGTCGTGGCTGCCGTTGTAGGGGATCCTACGAGGTAATCCTTTAGGAAGCCACTCTTCACAAGCTCATCCAGTTGGTAGCCCAGCGCCAAACAGTTGTTGATATGATGTCCAAATGCTTCGTGGAATTCACACCACGACTCCTTGTGGGGACCCAGAATTTTATTGGACTTCGCTGGTGGCCTCAACCTGTCTGCTATGTTGGGCACAACGATGACGTTTTTGAGCTCCACCACAAATTTGTGCCTCAGCGGTCTACTCCCCTCTCTCCTTCCTTCAGCTCGGGTCCTTGGCGGGGCCCTCCTCGCCTCGTAGGTGCGCTTTCTGTCTGGGTTCCTTCTTTCCGTGGCAGCTTCGTGGACCCTAGCGGGTTGTGTGCGTATCTGCGCCCTTGGTCGTGCAAGTGCAGCAGGTATGCACTTCTCGTATGCCTGACCCTCTAAGGCAATGTGCTCCAACGCTCGTCGCCTTACTTCAACAAAGATCTTGGGAAGCCTGCAATTAAGCCACTTACCAAAAGACCCGGGTCGCACTCCCTTCCTGAATGCGTATACAACATGGGTTCATCGGTAGTACCCACCTTCACCACTTGTGCTCCAAAGCGGCTTATGTATTCCTTCAGGTTCTCACCTTGGAATTGTTTCATGTCGAAAAGATCGTACGAAACTGGGGTTGGGGCTCTGTTGGCCAAATATTGTTCTCTGAACAGCCGCGAGAGCTGGGCGAAAGATGTGATGTGGCCCTCTGGAAGACTGATGAACCAATCCATAGCCATTCCCGTCAGCGTGCTCATGAAAAGCTTGCACCTTGCGGCGTCAGAACCGCCTACCAGCAACATCTGCGTGTGGAACGCTGTGAGGTGTGCCTCAGGATCCTCCACCCCTGTGAAGGTCACCTTGGGCCCTGTAAACCTACTGGGTATCGCCGTCTCCAGGATTGCCTGCGAGAATGGTGTCGTGAATTCCCTAGGTGGGGATGCGGCTTCAGGTTCATCTCTGCCGCGCCACCCACGGTGCAACTCCTCGTTGGTACGGTGGAGTTCATCGTTTCTTGCTTGAGAGGTTGCAAGATCTGCTCGCATGCGATCCTGTTCTACCTTTGAGGCCGCCATTGCGTCCTGCAGCCATTGCATCATGCCCATAAGTTGTTGCATGGTCATTTCTTCACTCCTAGCGCGTGCTGGTCTCGTAGTCATGGTTCTCTGGAAATTTTCTTAACTTATCTGAGTATTAAGAGCTGGAACTGAGAATCTTGTGCGGTGGGACTGATGATTTAGATCGAGCCCCACGGTGGGCGCCAAATGTTTCGACCGGTTGACCGGGATCGTCTTTGCGCGTGGCTTGTCCTTGCGAGCTAGGGCACCTTCGTTTGCTCCGTCAAAGGCACCTGAAAAGAGAAGTGCACAAAGGGGCGCCCTCACGGCCGTTTGCACTCCGACGATCAAGTCAGCTGGCGAGAACCATCAAAAAACAAACTGCACTGAATAACTGAAACTGTGTGACTAGAACTGTGTTGCCATAATTGCCTTGTGCTCACTGTGAGTGTGCCACGAAGACAACTAGGGTTTTCTCTGTGTATCTCTGTGTATTAGGTTAAAACTCGGTCCCTTTTCCAATGCCCCAAGGTCCCTTTTTATACACCTTTAATCTTTAAAGCGCGTTAAAGCGCATTGAAGGCGTATCAAAACATTCCTTGGAACATTCGAATCTTAACTGAATTAACGCGTACCTTGGCAAACTTTCCCTGAAACTTTTTATGAGCATGTGGGTATTGCCACGTACCCTTCTGACTTGATCTTTTATTCTGTGCAGAGGGTCCCACAGCGCCGCCACCCAACTTAGGGTTTTTCCATCGTGTGAGCCCTCTTTTCTACGAAGTGCTTCTGTCACGTGGGTTGACTTTTTGGGTGCTAACTCATGCGCCCCGATTACTAGTCACTCGCCCTGGGAGTGTATCTACCTTTCTCTCGTACCATACACGTGGTTCTCCCCTGGTCGTGGCCCTCTCATGGGTCGTATCTGTCCCAGGGTCTCCCAGCAGTGGCTTGGGTACTTCATGAGTCAGGTTTACCCCCTACTGGTACTAGAACTTATGGTCTTGAAGCCACCTTTCTCTTCCCTTTGTTACTGTTCTGAACTGTCGAGGCCCGAAGCCTCCTTGCGATGTCTTAGCTTGGCAATGCTTTAACTTTGCGGTACACTTGTTTGGCGATGCCTCTCTTGGGCGACGCCTTACTTAGGCGATGCCTCTCTTGGGCGACACCTTACTTAGGCGATGCCTCAGCAAGGCGATGACTCGAGCGGTCAACCTGTTGACCTTCTTCCATGGGTCCCTGGAGGGGTTCCACCATGTCTTGACTTTGACATTTGGTCAACGCCCGGGGACGGGACGGTACAGACACTAAAGCAAGAAACAAGAAAATCAATAAAAGTACTACAAGAAGTGATGACAATTATGGAAAAACAAGACTAAGACAAAACTTGTATGGATTCAAAAAGGAAAATACTCAAACATATGATAGGCAACATAAAGAAAACAGCAAGAAAACTCAAATAAGCCTAAAATAGAAACGTAAATTGCAAGAAATTAAAGAGCTCTTCAAATAAAGTGCAACACAACTCAAAAATTAAACAAGAACACACCTAAACTCTTGATACCACATGATATGATTCCAATAACACACTTTGAATGATTCTTGACATTCTTAGGAATCATCTTGAGTTGGATATGAGATAGGCACTTTATCATAGAATTGGATCAAGGTTCTATGAACAAGAACTCACCAAGACTAGTACCAAAACCCAAACTCATATGGAAGTTCCATGTTTTGTCAAATTGAACCGATTGAAATGGAAGAAAAGGCAAAGGCACCGATTTAAACAACACAAAAACAGAAATGCACCGAACAAAAGACTAGAAATGAAGAAGAAATCATGAAGAACAACAAATAAACAAATGAACCGAAGCTAAGCTCATAAGAAATGAAAATGCCGAACAGAAATTCAAGAGAAGCAAGCTAAGACATGAACAATTGAAAGAGAAGGAAGGAAGGAGAAGAGAAAGCTCATGAAGATGGAGGAATGGTTGGATGATCACGCCACTTAGAGGATGGTGACTCCAAGATGAGTGTGCAAGCCGCCACTTGAGGTAACCATGGAAACTCTCAAGATAAGACTAATGAGGAAGGCACAAAGCTCTCCAATGCTCTCTCAAAAATTGAGTATAGTTTCTCTAATCAATTTTCAAATCTGCAATGTACAAGGGCAGCACCTTTATTTATAGCCTAGAGGTGCTGAAAATCAAGCTAAGAGAATTCAAAATTCCCTCCTAAAAACAAATGCAACCGGCGCCTAAACCAAGTCATGAGGAAGCTGTGATCTCTTCTCTCACTTTGGCACCTCCTTATTTACTCCTACACCTATCTACTAACGCACCCCCCTCCTAAGACTCCTAACTAAAGACTAAAAGATGCTTTAACAATAGAGGTTTCTAATGTTTCCCTTTAAGCACCTTCAACCAAAGAAATTACAAAAAGAGAAAATAAACGTCCCCTAGCTCCTAAAGCTTTGAACATGCTTCTTGTAAGCCTTTGAGGTGGGCTTTGACCTCCATGGGCGTCCTCCATTTGAGCCTCAACCTCTTCTTGCTCTTGATGATTGGCCTCCATGTCCACTTGAGCTTGATCTCCATCATATGAGTTTGTGTTTGTGTCCATATGAGTTTGTGTTTTGGCACTAGTTTTGGTGAGTTCTTGTTCATAGAACCTCGATCCAATTCTATGATAAAGTGCCTATCTCATATCCAACTCAAGATGATTCCTAAGAATGTCAAGAATCATTCAAAGTGTGCTATTGGAATCATATCAGTAGGCAATCCAAGTTTATCTACTACTCTTGTACTAGCCACATTAGCACAACTACCCGCATCCACTATTAAGGAACAAATGTTGTTTTGAATGAGACATCTTGTATGGAAAATATTTTCCCTTTGACTTTCATCAAAAGGTTGTGAAACTTGTCCAAGAAGTCTTCTCACAACTAATAAATCCCCTTCAAGTGGACTTTCACTCTCATTCTCACTAGATGCCCTAGAATGTGAAGAACTAGATGCATGAGAACTCTTTTTGGATTTGGTGTAATCATCTCTTTCTTTAACCATTTTCCACTCATCTTGTACCAAAGCAAATTGAGCATCCCTTTCTTTGAGTAGGGTCTCATGTTGCAATTGTCTATTTGAAAGTGCTTGAACGTCTTGTGCTATTTTTTTCAAAAGAGATTTGACAGACTCTCCTTCACTTTCATTAGAATGACGAGAATGAGAAGACATGGTTAAAGCTATGTGTTGTAAGTAATTTACCCCAAAAAAGAGAAGAAGAGTAATGAAGGTAGCTTCCCAGGAAAGGGAGGTGGATCACTTGGATCTCTTAAGTACCAAGCCTTTCCTTGCCAGAATCTATCCCTCAAGACTTTTCACAAATCTTTTTCTAAGTAATTCACTTAGATCACAATTAAGGATGAAAAACACAATTTTATGCAAGAAGAATGTAAAGCAATTAAACAATACAAAGCAAGTAAACAATGCAAAGCAATTAACAAAAACACAATTAAAGGTAGCTAACTAGAAAGCTTTTAAGCTAGACGAATCCTATGGTGAGGCTTCTAGGAACTTAGAACCATTGAAGACACACTCACCGTCTTATGCGTAATTATTTCACTAATTAATCAAGTTTAACGCAATTAAAACTCAAACAAATGACAAATTGAATTGACAAAAATTAGAGATCCTATTCTATGTTCTTCTTTTGCTTGTTGGCACTCCTTTTTGTTGTTGCTCTTGTTATTGACACCCAATCTTTGTGTATTTTTGTAAACTCACTTGCTGCTAAACTCTTGTTCAACCTCCCACAAATATTCAATTTAGATCTTCAAAATAGCACCTACTAAGTGACAATGGACTCACCACAAAGGTTAGCTCCAACTTAATCTAGCACCGCTTTTGAAATTTATTTTTTCACCAATCAAAAAGGTCAACAAATTTTAAAGCAAAGAAACAAATCAATTTGGAATTGGAAAATAGCAAAGGGAGACTGCCTGTTGACCAGAACGCTGGAAACTGCCTCATCAAAGGATCGACGTGTGCACCGCTTCAAACCTCCGTCCTTCTTCGAGATCCACCTCAAGAACCTGCAAAAGAACAGAGCGGCGCCGCTGCGGCCGATCGCACTCCAACGCCCAAGTCAGTGACCGAATCACCAAATACTAAGAGGAAACTAGGAACAGGAACCGTGCAAATTCTCTCTCACAGTCAGCTCTATAACTCGCAAGCGTAAAGAGTGTAATCTGAACGTGCATACCTCAGAAAGTTCGTTGAGAACTCTTATATACCTGGTCACTTTCTCTCTCCTGGCAGTTACAGACCTGGACACGTGGCTCGCATCCAGTCGTACACGTGCCACCATCTGGAGCCTCCTTGACTTGGGCGCTGCTTCTGACTCTCCTTTTGGCTAAGTTACTTATGCATGGTACTGCCCAGTGCATAGCTAACTTGGGAGCGCGATCTCTACTGGAATTGGCGAGTTAGGGTGCTCTCGTACACCTTCCCTGTGGTCTCGCCGGCCGCCTTCATAATCTGCACCACCTTCATCTTCGGCGATGTGCTTGTTCTGGCGATCTCCAATCACTGGGTCGCCCGAGTTTATCATCTGGCGACTTCATCTTCAATTGGGCGATCGCCTGGTATGCTGGAGATCGGAGCACGCCAACTTAATAACTGGCGATTACACGAAGCCCCCGACTTCCTTCCCTTTTGCAACTCTAGCGCCTTGTCCACACGCCTACTCTGTGGCTTGGTGCCACGTCATCACTTCCGACTACCAGGGCGGTACACAAGCCCCCCAGTCTTAAGCGAAGACTTGTCCAGCGAAAAGACTGAAAGAGTCACGTCAACACTGGTCTACGTGGCACTGACGCAGAATTCCAAGCGGTTGTACTTTCTGCTTCTCTGACGCTCCACCAAACCCCTCACCTATCGCTCGACACGTGGCTTCATCAACGGTTACCTTCAGTTACCGTTTGTGCTTCCCAAACCCATTTCGAAAAAACCCTTAAACCCATTTTCACTCCACTGTTCCATCACTTTTCTTCGTATTCTCAAACGCTCTAACTTTCTCCTGCAAAAAACTCTCAGCGTTCTTCAACATTCTGAATCACCAGCATCCTTCATCGTCTTCCTGATCGTCAAAAGGTACCTCCTTTCCTTCTTCTGCTGGTTTTTCCTGCATTTTAACCGATTCGCATCATCCTGTAACTGTCTGGTGCATACGTTGTGGGTTGTTTTTCCATTTCTCCTTTCTCGTAACTTAGGGCTTCGTCAATCGTTGCAACGAACCTTCGTTCGTTCGTTTTTCACCCTTCTCCCATGATCGAGTCAGCCTCTGCGAACCCTGATCATTTTTCCTTTTCTTCTTCCTTTGCAGCTTCGACAATGACTCGCTCAAAGATCACCCCGAATCCTCCTCCTTCATCGCAAAACCCCTATTCTCAAGCACTCAACCCATCGCGAGCACGCGGTGCTTCGTCTTCCCAGGCTGAGAGGCCTGCACCTTCCCGCCCCAACCTGGCCCAGGCGACTCCACTATCACTGGAGGAGCCCCCGTCCCCCCACCAGACTTCAAAAAACTCTATCCCTGGGCCAACTCGACCCTGTTGAAGGAAACGTCTTCCGTGAACACTGCTGGGGCAGTTTTGCGATTGACTAAGGGGGACGAGCCTCACCAAACATTCCACAAGGAGCACGATGAGAAGATGACCATGCTACCTTGCCCCCCCGACCTGCCAGTTTGCGCCGACGATAAGGCGAGCAATGACGGGCCCTTCTGCTTCGTCTACACAACGCTATTCAAGAAGGTGAAACTAAAGTTTCCCTTTACTCGTTTCGAGAGGGAGCTCCTCACCGAGCTCAACATCGCCGCCGCCCAGCTCCATCCCAACAGCTGGGCGTTTGTGCGAGCGTTCCAAGTGATGTGCGACCATCTGGGGTTGCCAGCATCTGTAGATGTATTTCTGTTTCTCTTTGAAGCCAAGCACCCAGGAGACCGCCTGTGGGTTAGCTTAAATGGGATTGCTGGGAGGTCGATCTTCTCCATCTTCCAGCAATCCTATAAAGACTGGAAGGGAAAGTTCGTCCAAGTGCGCCCCAACGATAAGGACGCTTCCCTACTCGACGGTTTCCCCTTGTACTGGGTGAACAAGGGGAACAAGGAGTCCAAGAGCTGCTTCAAGAGACCCAGAAGTCCTGATAGCATGGGTGCGTTGGACAGAGATCTCTGCCTCTTTTGGAAGAGTGTGGCGGGTGCCAACATCACCTTCCTCACCACCACCCTGATCTGCTTCGAATTCTTCGAGGACCAACTCGAAATTCGAATAGGTTAGAACATTTAAGCCTTTGTTTTGATACTGCTTCTGTTAACTGTTTCTGGGCGTCTTGTGCGTTACACGCAAGACTTTGGTTTTATTTTTCTGCACTCTTTATTTGCTTTGTTGTTGCATACTGCCTTATGCATTGATTTTCTCTCTGAACTAACCCACGCATTTTTGCTCTATGCAGATAATATGTTGGGCCAAGGCAAACTTGCTGAATTGAGGGCGCTCGCCCGAACCCACGGGTTGGCAACGGGCTCTCAAACAGTACCAAATTCGGTGGTGGAGATCGCCGCCGCACAGGGCCGATCGCCACCTAAGGGCCCAGCTCCCTCCGATGTCCAACCCGCCGCCCAACGTAAAAAACTTGTCCTCAAAAGGCCCAAGAGGAAAGCTCCCCAAGTAGTCCATGAGGAGGAGGAAGAAGACGACGAGGTCACCGAGGATGGCCTTGTCACGAAGAGGAAGAGGGTGGCACCTTCTTCACCACATGCACCACCTCCTCTTCCCACATCAACGCCGCCATCCACGCCTGCCCCACCTCCAACTTTGCCATCTCCAGCAGCTCCTGCCTCACCTGTACAAGCTATTCCACTGGCAACTGCGCCACCTGCGGTTGAGGCCCCCGAGCCAAATTTCATGGAGGACCCCCCGAGCGCCTCCACGCCATATGTATCAGCTGGAGGGGGTCCTCCTTCCAATGCCTCAGCCGCAGATGTTGCTCCAATCGGGGATGAGGTTGCCCATACCTCTCCGATTCTGATCACCGAATCCCCGACGTCGCCACCACGAGCAGAAGCGCCTACTGAAGAACCAACTAAAGAAGGTGGCGACGAAAACTAACAACAGGCCCACCCAGCGCCTCTACAAGCAGCAAACCTCCCTCTTGAGGTCACGAGGATGTGGGAGCCTTTATCTGCCAAGCTGAAGACGATAGCAGAAGACATCCCCGCCATCATAACCAGAGCTGTGGAGAGCTCCACCGGGAAGCTCCAGGACGACCTCTTCAACCTTAGAACTGAGAATAGCACCATGAGGGTTGAGGTGGAGAAGTTGTCCTTCAATCTGACACTCGCGGAGATTGAACACTCCCGAGTAGAGGACGCAATGAGCACCGAGCTCAGGATGGCGCGCAAGGAGGCCACTAAACTCCGCCATAAGGTGCAGCAACTGGCTCAAGAAAAGATCGAACTAGAGAGCAAGATTGTGCCTTATCGCGTCAGGTTGGCTGACCTGGAGGCTCTCATAAAAACCGACGCCGTCAAGGTGAAGAAACTGGAGCAAAGGTCAGCCGACCGGGAGATCTTCCTTGGCAAGGTGGAGAAGGCGAGGGATGACGCCATGGCTGAGCTCGACGAAGCCAACAAGAAAAAAGGGGAGCTTGCTGCTGAACTGGGCAAGGTGCAAGCAGAATCCAAGAAGGTTGCTGAAGACCTTCTCTAGGCTCAAGAAACCAACGAACAACTCAAGAAGCAAGTTGAAGAGCTGGAGCAGCAGAATAAGGGGCTGAAAGAACAAATTGAAGAACTCAAGACTCAGATTGAAGAGCTTAAGAAGCAAATTGAAGATCTTAATCTGAGTTCCGCCCAAATTCTGGCTGCTGGATTCGAGGCTGCACGGGAACAGTTCGCCTGCTTGTTCCCCGATCTGGATCTCAGCATGGTGTCTCTGAATAATGAGGTGGTGGATGGAAAAGTGGTCCCCGCCGAAGACTGATCAATTTACTCCATCTACTGCCTTTATACTTTCCTTTTGTGTATAACTTGTAATAAACTTTATGTCTTCCCGTACATATGTTCTGAACTGATATTTACCTTTAATGACAAAAGTCTGTGTTTTTCCTCTTATAACTTCTTCAACTGCTTTAACTTTCCTTGCGTGTTTTACTTCAAGAAATTAACTTAGCGATTTCGTAGACACGATCTTTTACTTAACTGCTTCGAACCACTTCAACTTCAAACAACAATCACTTTAACAACTCGTAATCTTAAGGCAATTAACCTTAGCGTAAAACCATTCCTCAAGCAACAAACTTTAACTCAGCTACTGGCTTAAACACTGCTTCACCCGATCTGCTTCATCAAAACGGGTCTTTTAACTTTCTCGCCACTGTTTTAACTTTTCCTGGTCGCCAAAGACTCTTGGCGATCAGCTTCTTTCTGGTTTCATCTCGGCCATCGTTCTTTGATCTGGGGGTAGAGGCGCCTTTCAGATCCTCCTCTACCTTCCTGAACTTCAGGACAAAAGGCCAGGTGGCTAGGCGCTCTCTTCGAACCTACCTTAGCCACCTTCCAAACTTCGTCCACCCTTAACACCATACCTGAACTCGTTCGAGACGAGAAGGATTTTATCTTGCCTGGACTCGCTCGTGGCGAGAAGGTCTTTAACTCGCCTGAACTCGCTCATATGCAAGAAGGTCTTTTAACTCGCTTGAACTCGCTCATAGGCGAGAAGGTCTTTTACTTGCCTCTACATTGCCCCAGGGGTTACATCTTCTCGCCCCCAGAAACACTGAGGACTTTTCGCTGGTGCCTCTACATTGCTCCAGGGGTTACATCTTCTCGCCCCCAGAAACACTGAGGACTTTTCACTGGTGCCTCTACATTGCCCCAGGGGTTACATCTTCTCGCCCCCAGAAACACTGAGGACTTTTCACTCTTCCTCGCCTGTACTCGCTCGACGACGAGGAGGTCTTTAACTCGCCTCAGGACGCGCGAGGGCGTTGAGGTCTTTTAACTGGTGCCTCCGATCGCCGAAAGACGATGAGGACTTTAACTTTAACTGATGCCTCCGATCGCCGACAAACGATGAGGACTTAAAACTTTAGCTGATGCCTCCGATCGCCGACAAACGATGAGGACTTAAAACTTTAGCTGATGCCTCCAATCGCCGAAAAACGATGAGGACTTAAAACTTTTTAGAAAGCATGCAATATATCTTTAACTTGCGTTGAGTCACATATAAGTGACAAGGTCTTTCTTCAAAACTTTTCTGAAAACAACAAGCACGCAATCTAAAACAACTTGTACTTTGAAAACTTCTCTTTATTGAGTGGCCTCATTAAAAACCCTCCTTAGGGAAAAAAGAGTGCCCCCTTCAAACTGTTTTAACAGAGACATTGTAATGTAACTTTGTGTTTATCTTTACTTACAAAGTTCTCAACTGTAATACAACTTCAGGTGCGTGGCGTTCCAGGTGCGAGGAATCGCCCCTCCTTCCAATGTCTCCAAGCGGTAGGCGCCGTTCCCGAGCGCCTCGGTTATTCTGAACGGTCCAGTCCACTTGGGCGACAGTTTATTCTCCATCTCGTACTGGTGGGCTTTTCTCATCACCAGGTCGCCTTCTCTAAACTGTCTTGGCATCACCTTCGAGTTATATCTTCGTTCAATCCTTCTCTTCACCGCTTCAGCCTTCAATCTCGCCTCTTCCCTGACCTCATCCAGTAGATCTAGGTTCAGCCTTCTCTCTTCATTCGAGTCTTCCTCTACAAAGTTCTGGAATCTCGGCGAGCTCTCCTGGATCTCTACTGGAATCATTGCATCACACCCATAGACCAAGCTGAACGGGGTCTCATGGGTTCCTGACTGCTCGGTGGTGTGGTACGCCCAGACTATACGGGGTACCTCCTCAGCCCAGCTTCCCTTGGCTTTCTCTAGCCTTCTCTTCAAACCTCTCAGCAACACCCGATTAGCTGACTCCACCTGGCCATTTGTCTGAGGGTGCTCGACGGATGCAAACACTTGTTGAATTCCCACCCCTTCGCAAAGCTTCTTCAACAGGTGGCTTGCAAACTGAGTCCCATTGTCCGACACCAGGCGCTTAGGCCCTCCAAACCCGCACACAATGTTCTTCCACACGAAACCTTCGATCTTGTGTGCGGTGATCTGGGCCACTGGTTCTGCTTCGATCCACTTGGTGAAATATTCAATCGCCACCACCAAGTACTTCATCTGCCTGATCGCCAACGGGAAAGGTCCCAGGATGTCGATTCCCCAGGTATGAAACGGCCAAGGGCTGTAGATCGACTTCAACTCCTCGGGAGGCGCCTTGTGCCAATCGGCGTGCTGTTGGCATTGTTTGCAACATTGGGCATACTTCTTGCAGTCTTCTCTCATCGATGGCCAGTAGTAACCTGCACGGAGAGTCCTCGCGGCCAGAGCTCGACCCCCGACGTGGCTTCCGCATATACCTTCGTGGAGCTCTGCCATGATTCTCGTGCACTTCTCGCCATGTACGCATTCCAGGAGTGGGTGAGTGAACCCAAACCTGTACAGATCGCCATCAATCAACGTGTACTTGCTAGAATTTTTCTTTACCTTCCTAGCCTCTGTCGGATCCAGTGGGAGAAGGCCATCTGGCAGGCATCGCTTGTACTGTGTTATCTAGGTGTCTGGCTCATGGATAGCGCACACCTGCGTTATGTTCACCTTCTCTCCTCGACATGCTCTAATTCTCGGCGATCTCAGAGTTTCTTGCGTCAGGGACTTATGACTTCTCGCTGCTTTCTCCGTCGACTTGCTTATCTGAAGAACCAGGTGATCTGCCACAAATGCTCTTGGCGTCTTCAGACTTTCTTGAATCACCGTCCTCTGTCTACCCCCCTTGCCTGAACTGGCGAGCTTAGCTAGCAAGTCTGCTCGGGCATTCTGCTCTCTGGGCACATGAACCACTTCAAAGGAGGCAAAGGAACTCTTCAATTCCTGCACATACTCCAAGTAAGCCGCCATTTGTGGATCTTTAGCCTGGAACTCGCCTGTTACTTGCCCTGTGACTAGCAGCGAGTCACTCTTAGCCATTAGCACCCTGGCTCCCATCTCTTTGGCCAGCAAAATCCCGGCGATCAGCGCCTCATATTCTGCTGGATTGTTACTGGCTTTGAAGGCAAATCTCAAAGATTGTTCGATCAGCACGCCGTTGGGTCCTTTCAAAATGACTCCAGCACCGCTACCCTGCTGGTTCGACGATCCATTCACCGAGAGTACCCAATGGAAATCGTCCCCTTCAACTCGTGTTGCCTCAGATGAGAGCTCGACCACGAAATCTGCAAAGATTTGCCCCTTGATCGGGCCTCGGGGCTCATATTTAATATCAAACTCTGACAATTCTACTGCCCACTTCACCATCCTTCCCGCAACGTCAGGCTTCTTCAAGACCTTCTGGATGGGCAGGTCAGTCATCACCAGTATGGTGAAGCTATGGAAATAGTGGCGCAACCTCCTCGCCGAAAATACCACAGCCAGCGCAGCCTTTTCTAGGGCCTGATATCTCGTCTCGGGGCCCTGCAACACCTTACTCACAAAATAAATAGGCTTCTGAGCCTGATCTTGATCCTGGGCGAGCACCGCACTCACCGCCCTCTCAATTACAGCAAAATACAACCTGAGAGGGGTTCCCACCAGCGGTTTGCACAAAACCGGCGGGCTCGCCAGATACTCCTTCAGCTTGACGAAGGCTTCCTCGCACTCCTTCGTCCAAACAAACTTATTATTGCGCCTCAAGCACTGAAAATAGGGATGGCCCTTTTCTCCGCTAGCTGACACGAAGCGAGACAGGGCTGCCATCCGACCTGTTAGCTGCTGGACTTCTTTCACCGTAGCTGGGCTCCTCATCGCCAAGATGGCGGCACACTTATCAGGGTTGGCCTCTATGCCTCTTTCAGTCAAGAGGAAACCCAAAAACTTTCCAGCCTCCACGCCGAAAATGCATTTCTCTGGATTAAGCTTTAATCTGAACTTGGCGATTGTCGTGAACAATTCTTCCAAGTCTGCAACGTGCTTGCTCTTTTCCGGTGAGGTCACGACCATGTCATCGACGTACGCTTGCACGTTCCTTCCTAGCATTAGTGCAAGTACTCGATCCATCAGCCTCTGGTACGTGGCCCCCGCGTTCTTCAGCCCAAACGGCATCACCTTATAGCAATAGCACGATCTCTCCGTCATGAAGGTTGTCTTCTCTTCATCCATGGGATGCATCTTGATCTGATTGTACCCCGAGAAGGCATCCAGGAAGCTCAGCAACTTACACCCTGCAGCACTATCTACCAGGGCGTCTATGCTTGGTAAAGGATACGAATCCGTTGGGCAAGCTTTGTTCAGGTCGGTGAAATCGACGCACATGCGCCATTTCCCGTTACTCTTCTTCACCAGCACGACATTTGCCAGCCATTCAGGGTACTGGACTTCCCTGATGTGGCCTGCAGCGAGGAGTTTCTGTGTTTCGTCCCTGATCGCCTGCCTCCTCTCCTCGTTGAACTTTCTTCTTCTTTGGCGCACTGGTCTCACCAAGTTATCCATCGCCAGATGATGGCACAAGAAGTCGGGGTCGATCCCGGGCATGTCCGAAGCGGACCATGCAAACGCGTCCAGATGCCACTCAATCACCTTGGCGATCTGGTCCTGGAGCTCAACCTCCAGGGATCTTCCCAGCTTGAAGATATTTCCCCCGATTTCTCTCTCGAGCCACTGCTCGACGGGTTTTGGTCTGGTTTCTCTGGCGATCACCGCCCTGGCAATTCCCAGTTCTCTCGCTTCCTCAGGGCGATTCCTTGCCTCTTCCTCTTCCAGACCGGCATTCCCCTCCCCTAGCTCAGCATCCACCATCTCCACGTCCCTTCCGGCGGTCTCTTCTGTTACCGTCGATCTGGGCTTCACACCAGGAGGCGGGGTGGTCGTCACCCCACCTCCCGGTGTGAAGCCCAGATCGACGGTAACGGAGGAGGCCGCCGGAAGAGATGTAGAGATGGTAGACGCTGAGCTAGGGGAGAGGAGTGCTGGCCTGGAGGAGGGAGAGGCGCGGAATCGCCCTGAGGAAGCAAGGGAGCAGGGAATCGCCAGGGCGGTGATCGCCAGAGAATCCAGGCCTAAACCTGTCGAGCAGTGGCTCGAAAAGGAGATCGGAGGAAAAATCTTCAAGCTGGGAAGATCTCTGGAGGTCGATCTGCAGGACCAGATCGCCAAGGTGATTGAGCGGCATCTGGACGCGTTTGCATGGTCCGCTTCGGACATGCCCGGGATTGATCCCGACTTCTTGTGCCATCATCTGGCGATGGACAATTTGGTGAGACCGGTGCGACAAAGGAGGAGAAAGTTCAACGAGGAGAGGAGGCAGGCGATCAGGGACGAAACACAGAAACTCCTCGCTGCAGGCCACATCAGGGAAGTCCAGTACCCTGAATGGTTGGCAAATGTCGTGCTGGTGAAGAAGAGTAACGGGAAATGGCGCATGTGCGTCGATTTCACCGACCTGAACAAAGCTTGCCCAAAGGATTCGTATCCTTTACCAAGCATAGATGCCCTGGTTGATAGTGCTGCAGGGTGTAAGTTGCTGAGTTTCCTGGATGCCTTCTCAGGATATAATCAGATCAAGATGCACCCCATGGATGAAGAGAAGACAGCCTTCATGACGGAGAGGTCGTGCTACTGCTATAAGGTGATGCCGTTTGGGCTGAAGAACGCAGGGGCCACGTACCAGAGGCTGATGGACCGAGTACTTGCGCCAATGCTGGGTAAGAACGTGCAAGCGTACGTTGATGACATGGTCGTGACCTCGCAGGAAAAAAGCAAGCACGTTGCAGACTTGGAAGAATTGTTTACGACGATCGCCAAGTTCAAGTTAAAGCTCAATTCGGAGAAATGCATTTTCGGCGTGGAGGCTGGAAAGTTTTTGGGTTTCGTCTTGACCGAAAGGGGAATAGAAGCCAATCCAGACAAGTGTGCCGCCTTCTTGGCGATGAGGAGCCCAGCTACGGTGAAAGAAGTCCAGCAGTTAACAGGTCGGATGGCAGCCCTATCTCGCTTCGTGTCAGCTAGCGGAGAAAAGGGGCATCCCTATTTTCAATGTCTGCGGCGCAATAATAAGTTTGTTTGGACGAAAGAGTGCGAGGAAGCTTTCGTCAAACTGAAGGAGTATCTGGCGAGCCCGCCGGTTCTGTGCAAACCGCTGGTGGGAATCCCTCTCAGGTTGTATTTTGCTGTAACTGAGAGGGCGGTAAGTGCGGTGCTTGCCCAGGATCAAGATCAGGCTCAGAAGCCTATCTATTTTGTGAGCAAGGTGTTGCAGGGCCCCGAAACGAGATATCAGGCCCTGGAGAAGGCTGCGCTGGCTGTGGTGTTTTCGGCGAGGAGGTTGCGCCACTACTTCCATAGCTTCACAATACTAGTGATGACTGACCTGCCCATCCAGAAGGTCTTGAAGAAACCCGACGTTGCGGGAAGGATGGTGAAGTGGGCGGTAGAGTTGTCAGAATTCGATATTAAATATGAGCCCCGAGGCCCGATCAAGGGGCAAATCTTTCCAGATTTCGTGGTTGAGCTCTCATCAGAGGCGACGCGGGTTGAAGGAGACGATTTCCGTTGGGTACTTTCGGTGGATGGATTGTCGAACCAGCAGGGCAGCGTTGCTGGAGTCATATTGGAAGGGCCCAACGGCGTGCTGATCGAACAATCTTTGAGGTTTGCCTTCAAAGCCAGTAACAATCAAGCAGAGTATGAGGCGCTGATCGCCGGAATTTTGCTGGCCAAGGAGATGGGAGCTAGGGTGCTGATGGCTAAGAGTGACTCGCTGTTGGTCACGGGGCAAGTAACAGGCGAGTTCCAGGCTAAAGATCCACAAATGGCCGCTTACTTGGCGTATGTGCAGGAATTGAAGAGTTCCTTTGTCTCCTTTGAAGTAGTACATGTGCCCAGAGAGCAGAATGCCCGAGCCGACTTGCTTGCTAAGCTCGCCAGCTCAGGCAAGGGGGGTAGGCAGAGGACGGTAATTCAAGAAACTCTGAAGACGCCAAGGGCATTTGTAGCAGATCACTTGGTCCTTCAGATAAGCAAGTCGACGGAGAGGGCAGCAAGAAGCCATAAGTCCTTGACGCAAGAAACTCTGAGATCGCTGAGAATTAGAGCATGTCGGAGGGAGAAGGCGAATGTGATGCAGCTCTGCGTCACCCATGAGCCAGACACTTGGATAACACAGTACAAGCGGTGCCTGGCAGATGGCCTCCTCCCACTGGATCCGACAGAAGCTAGGAAGGTAAAGAAAAATTCCAGCAAGTACACATTGATTGATGGCGATCTGTACAGGTTCGGGTTCACTCACCCACTCCTGGAATGCATACACGGCGAGAAGTGCACGAGGATCATGGCAGAGCTTCACGAGGGTATATGCGGAAGCCACGTTGGGGGTCGAGCTCTGGCCGCGAGGACTCTCCGTGCAGGCTACTACTGGCCATCTATGAGAGAGGATTGCAAGAAATATGCCCAGTGTTGCAAACAATGCCAACAGCACGCCGATTGGCACAAGGCACCTCCCGAGGAGTTGAAGTCGATCTATAGCCCTTGGCCGTTTCATACTTGGGGAATCGACATCCTGGGACCATTCCCACTGGCGATCAGGCAGATGAAGTACTTGGTGGTGGCGATTGAGTATTTCACCAAGTGGATTGAAGCAGAACCAGTGGCCCAGATCACCGCACACAAGATCGAAGGTTTCGTGTGGAAGAACATCGTGTGCCGGTTTGGAATGCCTAAACGCCTGGTGTCGGATAATGGGACGCAGTTTGCAAGCCACCTGTTGAAGAAGCTTTGCGAAGGAGTGGGAATTCAACAAGTGTTTACATCCGTCGAGCACCCTCAGACAAATGGCCAGGTGGAGTCAGCTAATCGAGTGTTGTTGAGAGGTTTGAAGAGAAGGCTTGGGAAAGCCAAGGGAAGTTGGGCTGAGGAGGTACCCCGTATAGTTTGGGCGTACCACACCACCGAGCAGTCAGGAACCCATGAGACCCCGTTTAGCTTGGTCTATGGGTGTGACGCCATGATTCCGGTGGAGATCCAGGAGAGCTCGCCGAGATTCCAGAACTTCGTAGAGGAAGACTCGAATGAAGAGAGAAGGATGAACCTGGATCTACTGGATGAGGTCAGGGAAGAGGCGAGGCTGAAGGCTGAGGCGGTGAAGAGGAGGATCGAACGAAGATACAACTCAAAGGTGATGCCAAGGCAGTTTAGAGAAGGCGACTTGGTGATGAGGAAGGCCCACCAGTACGAGATGGAGAATAAACTGTCACCCAAGTGGACTGGACCGTTCAGAATAACCGAGGCGCTCGGGAACGGAGCCTACCGCTTAGAGACGCTGGAAGGAGGGGCGATTCCCCGCACCTGGAACGCCACACACCTGAAGTTGTACTATAGTTAAGAGCTTTGTAAGTAAAGACAAACACAAATGTCATAATACAATGTCTCTGATGAAACAGTTTTAAGGGGGCACTCTTTTTTCCCTAAGGAGGGTTTTTAATGAGGCCACCCAATAAAAGAAGAGTTTTCGAAGTATAAGGCGTTTTCTGGTTGCATGTTTGCTGTTTTCCAAAAAGTTTTGAAGAAAGACCTTGTCACTTGTAAGTGATTTAAGGCAAGAAAAGATATATCACGTGCTTTCCAATAAAAGTTTTAAGTCCTCATCGTTTTTCGGCGATTGGAGGCATCAGTAAAAGTTTTAAGTCCTCATCGTTTTTCGGCGATTGGAGGCATCAGTAAAAGTTTTAAGTCCTCATCGTTTTTCGGCGATTGGAGGCACCAGTTAAAGTTTTAAAGTCCTCATCGTCTTTCGGCGATCGGAGGCACCAGATGAAAAGTCCTCCTTGATTCTGGGGGCGAGAAGATGTAACCCCTGGGGCAATGTAGAGGCGCCAGTAAAAGTCCTCCGTGTTTCTGGGGGCGAGGAGATGTAATCCCTGGGGCAATGTAGAGGCAAGTTAAAGACCTCCTCGCCGTTGAGCGAGCGCAGGCGAGAAAGAGAAAAGGTCCTCAGTGCATCCAGGCGGGAGGAGATGTACACCCTGGGCAAGTTGAGGCACCAGTTAAAAGACCTCAACGCCCTCGCGCGTTTTGAGGCAAGTTAAAGACCTCCTCGCCGTCGAGCGAGTGCAGGCGAGAAAGAGGAAAAGTCCTCCGTGTTTCTGGGGGCGAGAAGATGTAACCCCTGGGGCAATGTAGAGGCAAGTAAAGACCTTCTCGCCGATGAGCGAGTTCAGGCGAGTTAAAGACCTTCTCGCCGATGAGCGAGTTCAGGCGAGTTAAAGACCTCCTCGCCGATGAGCGAGTTCAGGCGAGTTAAAGACCTCCTCGCCGATGAGCGAGTTCAGGCGAGTTAAAGACCTTCTCGCTTACATGCGAGCTTAGGCAAGATAAAATCCTTCTCGTCTCGAACGAGTTCAGGTATGGTGCAGAGGGTGGAAGAAGTTTGGAAGGTGACTAAGGTAGGTTCGAAGAGAACGCCTAGTTAACCGGTCTTCTGTTCTAAAGTTCAGGGGGGCAAAGAAAGATCCCAAAGGGCGCTTCTACCCCAGATAAAGAAACAATTGCCAAAGCATGAGGCCAGAAAGAGGCTGATATTACCAAGAGTTCTTGGCGATCGGGAAGAGTTCAAACAGCGGCGAGAAGGTTAAAAGACCTGTTTGATGAAGCAGGTCGAGTGGGACGGTGTTTTGAGCCAATAACTGAGTTACAGTTCGTTGCTTGAAAGGTATTCTTACGATAAGGTTAGTGCCTTAAGAGTACAAGTTGGTTAAAGTAATTATTGCTCAAGTTTGAAGTGGTTCGAAGCAGTTAAGTCAAAAGTCGTGTTTGCAAAATCATTAAGTTAAATCCGACAAAGTTAAACATGCGAAGAAGGTTAAAGCGCTTAAAGAAGTCAGGAGAGGGAATATCCAAACGTTGTCATTAAGATAAGTATCTGTTAAAGGCGCATATGCACGAGTTTATTACAGAGTAATACAGGGGAAAACACGAAGGTAGTAGACGAAGAAGAGTTGATTAGTCTTCAGCAGGAACGACTTTTCCATCTACTACTTCGTTGTTCAGCGACACCATGCTGAGATCCAGATCGGGGAATAGGCAAGCGAATTGTTCCCGAGCAGCTTCGAATCCAGCAGCCAGAATCTGAGCAGAGTTTAGCTTGAGTTCTTCAATTTGCCCCTGAAGTTCCTCAATCCGCTTCTTGAGGTCTTCAGTTTGCTCTTTCAGCTCTTTATTCTGCTGCTCCAGCTCTTCAACCTGTTTTTTGAGTTGTTCGTTGGTCTCTTGAGCCTGGAGAAGGTCTTCAGTAACCTTCTTGGATTCCGTTCGTGCTTGGGCCAACTCAGCAGCCATCTTTCCTTTCTCTTTGTTGGCCTCGACGAGATCAGCCATGGCGTCGTCCCTCGCCTTTTCCACTTGCCCAAGTAGTTTCTCCCGGTCGATCGACCTCTGCTCCAGTTTTTGCACCTTAGCGGCGTCAGCTTTCATGAGAGCCTCCAGGTCGACCGCCCTGGCGCGAAGAGGCACAATTTTGCTTTCCAGCTCGACCTTCTCTTGGGCAAGTTGGTGAACTTTGTGACGAAGGTCAGTGGCCTCCTTGCGCGCCAGCCTGAGCTCGGTATTCATTGCATCCTCCACTCGGGAGTGTTCGATTTCTGCGAGCGTCAGGCTGAAAGACAACTTCTCCACCTCGACCCTCATGGTGCTGTTTTCGGTTTTGAGGTTGAAGAGGTCGTCTTGGAGCCTCCTGGTTGAGCCTTCCATAGCCCTGGTTATGATCGCAGGGATATCCTCTGCTATGGTTTTCAGCTTGGCAGTTAGAGGCTCCCACATCCTTGTGACCTCAAGGGGAAGGTTTGCGGCTTGGAGAGGCACCAGGTGGGCTTGTTGTGGGTTCTCGCCGCCACCCTCCTTAGCAGGTTCTTCAGTAGTTGCTTCCTGGCGTGGCGACGGAATTGGGGATTCGGTGATCAGAATCGGAGAGGTATGAGCAACCTCATCCCCGATTGGAGCATCTTCTGCAGCTGAGGCGTTTGAAGGGGGACCCCCTCCAGCTGACACATATGGCGTTGAAGCGCTTGGGGGGTCCTCCAGGAAATTTGGCTCTTGGGCCTCAGCTGCAGGTGGCGCAGTGGCCAGTGGGACCGCTTGGACTAGAGAGGCAGGAGCCTGTGGCAGTGGTGATGATGGAGGAGGAGCAGGCATAGACGGAGGTGTTGAGGTTGGAAGAGGGGGTGGAGCTGGCGGTGAGGAAGGTGCCACCCTCTTCCTCTTTGAGACCAAACCGTCTTCGGTGGCCTCATCATCTTCTTCTTCTTCCTCATGGATCACCTGAGGAGCTTTCCTTTTAGGTCGCTTGAGGACCATCTTCTTGCGTTGAGCGGGTTCCTTGGGTGGTGATCGCCCTTGGACAATGGCAGTCTCCACCACCGAGTTGGGCACCGTTTGGGAACCTGTCGCCAACCCGTGGTTTCGGGCGAGCGCCTTTAGTTCAGCGAGCATGTTTTTGCCCAACATGTCGTCTGCATGAAACGAAAACGCATGGGTTAACTCGAGGAAAACAAATAAGTGCATAAGATAATAAACAGCAAAGCAGATGGTATGTGCAGGAAAGGTAAAACCAATGTCTTGTGCGTAACGCACAAGACGCCCAGAAACAGTTAAACATAAGCAGTATCAAAGCAATAGTTTAAATGTCCTAACCTATTCGAATTTCTAGCTGATCTTCATAGAATTCGAAGGATATCAAGGTGGTGGTAAGGAAAGTTATATTGGCGTCCGCCACCCTTTTCCAGAAGAGACAGAGGTCTCTGTCCAATGCTCCCATGCTGTTAGGACTTCTGGGCCTCCTGAAGCAGCTTTTGGACTCCTTCTTTCCCTTGTCCACCCAGTACAAGGGGAAGCCATCGAGAAGGGAGGCGTCCTTGTCATTAGCGCGTACTTGGACGAACTTCCCCTTCCAGTCCTTGTAGGATTGCTGAAAGATAGCGAAGATGGACCTCCCAGCAATCGCGTTCAAGCTGATCCACAGGCGGTCTCCTGGGTGCTTGGCTTCGAAAAGGAATAAGAACACGTCCACCGACGCGGGCAACCCCAGGTGGTCGCACATCACCTGAAAAGCTCGAACAAACGCCCAGCTGTTGGGGTGGAGCTGGGCGGCAGCAATGTTGAGCTCGGTAAGAAGCTCCCTCTCGAATCGGGTGAAAGGGAACCTGAGCTTGACCTTCTTGAATAAAGTCGTGTAGACAAAGCAGAAGGGCCCGTCGGCGCTTACTTTGTCATCAGCACACACGGGCAGATCGGCGGGGCAAGGCAGCACCATCATCTTCTCGTCGTGCTCCTTGTGAAACGATTGATAGATCTCGTCCCCCTTGGTCAGCCGCAAAACTGCTCCCGCAGTGTTCACAGAGGATGTCTCCCTCAGGAGGGTCGAGTTGGCCCAGGGATACAAAGTTTTGAAGTCAGGCAGGGGAACGGGGGCTCCTCCAGCGTTAGGTGGAGTCGCCTGGGCCAGGACAGGTTGGGAAGACGCAGGCCTCTCAGCCTGCGAAGATGAAGCGCCACGAACTTGTGTTGGGTCGTGTGCTTGTGAAGGAAGGTTTCGTGCTGAAGGAGGAGGGTTCGGGGTAATCTTTGTGCGAGTCATGGTAGTAGCTGCAAAGGAAGAAAAAAGGAAAAATGATCAGGGGGTTACAGAGGCTGACTCGATCATAGAAGGAAGGTGAAAAACGAACGAATGTAGGTTCGTTGCGACGATAGACGAAGCCCTAAGTCACGCAGAAGGATAAATGGAAAAACAACCCACAGCGTATGCACCAAGCAGTTACAGGATGATGCAAATCGGTGAAAATGCAAGAAAAACCAGCAGATGAAGGAAAGTAGGTACCTTTCGATGATCAGGAAGACGATGGAGGAAGATGGTGATCTAGAGCGTTGAAGAGCGTTGAGAGCTTTCACAGAAAGAAGTTAGAGCGTTTGCAGGCACGAAGAAAGTGATGGAACAGTGGAGCGAAATGGGTTTAAGGGTTTTTCGAAATGGTTTTAGGAAGCGCAAACGGCAAATGAAGAGAGCCGTTGATGAAGCCACGTGTCGAGCGATGAGTGAGGGGTTTGGTGGAGCGTCAGAGCAGCAGAAGGTACAATCGTTTGGAATTCTGCGTCAGTGCCACGTAGATCGGTGTTAACGTAGGCTCTTTCAGTCTTTTCGCTAGACAAGTCTTCTCTTAAGACTGGGGGGCTTGTGTACCGCCCTGGTGGTCGGGTGTGATGACGTGGCATCCTGCTACAGTAGAGGCGTGTTGACAAGGCGCCAGGTTGGCAGAAGGGAAGGAAGTCGGGGGGCTCGTGTAGACGCCAGTTGTTGTATTGGCGTGTTCCGATTTCCAGCTTACCAGAATCGGCGATCACCAGGTTAAAGATGAAGTCGCCAGATGTAGATTCAGGCGACCTAGTCATCGGAGATCGCCAGAGCAAGCACATCGCCAAAGATGAAGAAGAAGCAGATTATGAAGGCGGCCGGCGAGACCACAGGGAAGGTGTATGAAGGCCCCTAACTCGCCAGTTCCAGTAGAGATCGCACTCCCAAGTTAGCTATGCACTGGGCAGTACCATGCATAAGTAACTTAGCCAAAATGAGAGTAGAAGCAGCGCCAAGTCAAGGAGCCTCCAGATGATGGCACGTGTACAGTTGGATGCAAGCCACGTGTCCAAGTCTGTAACTGCCAGGAGAGAGAAAACAGCCAGGTATATAAGAGTTCTCAACAAACTTTCTGAGGTACGCACGTTCAGATATACTCTTTACGCTTGCGAGTTATAGAGCTTACTGTGAGAGAGGATTTTCACGGTTCTTGTTCTCTTAGTATTTGGTGATACCGTCACTGACTTGAGCGTTGGAGTGCGATCGGCCGCAGCGGCGCCGCTCTGTTTCTTTGCAGGTTCTTGAGGTGGATCTCGAAGAGGAACGGAGGTGAGAAGCGGTGCGCACGTCGATCCTTTGACGAGGCAGTTTCCAGTGTTCTGGTCAACAGGCAGGATCACTAGTCTTCTCAAAATTAAAAGAAGACATAAAATAAAGATGAGGCCCAAGCCCAAAGCCCAAGCCCAAGCCCAAGAAGGCCAAAGCCCAAAGAGCCCAAGTCCATCCCATGAGGGGCAAGGCCAAGCTTTGAAATACTCTTGTATTGTTTTAGGAGGTGTGGTTATTAAATAAAGGAGTGTGAAAATGTAAAATAAAGTCACATTACCCATGTGACTTAGGAGAGTGGTGTAGGTGTAGTTTTTGGGAGGTGTCATAGTAGAAAAAGGTCACACCTCCCATGTGACTTGTTTTTGGTGGGAATTTCAAATGAGTTTATTTGAAATTTCCCACCTATTTTTCAGCACCTTAGGCTATAAATAGAGGTGCTTCCTTTGTAAAATTCAGATTGGAATTAATCTAAGAAAACTCTACTCAAATTTTGAGAGAACTTTGGAGAGCTTTGAGCCTTCTTCTCTAGTCTTATCTTGATGGATCAATGGAGTCCTCAAGTGGCGGCATCACTCTCATCTAGGAGCATTCCACACTTCTAGTGGCGAGATCATCCATCCTGCTTCCATCTTCATGAGCATTTCTTCTCTCCTTCCTTTCTCCTCTTTCTATTGTTTGTGTTAGCTTGTGTTCTTGAGTTTTGGTTAGATGTTCTTGCTGTTTTTATGAGTTTTTGGTTCGGCAGTTTTATAATTCTGTCCATTCATCTTGTTCCTTTGCTTTTCTTGCTCATTTGTTCGGTTCAATTTGACTATAATTGGTTCATCCAAATGAGTTTGGGATTTGGTACTAGTTTTTGGTGAGTTCTTGTCTTAGAACAATGATCCAACTCTAAGAAAAGTGCCTCTATAATGTCCAACTCAAGGTGATTCCTAAGAAGGTCAAGAACCTTTCTCTATATGGCTAGTGGAATCACATCAAATATGGTAAACAACTCGGAATTAAAAAGAACACAAAATTGAAATCAAGATAAGGCACTTTATCTCTTGAAGACCATAGCTCATGATACCAAATGATGGAAGAAGCGCCTTCATGTGTGATGGAACTTGAATGATGGTGGCGGAAGCATATGAAAGAGGCGTGCAAGGATCTCCTAAGAGGTGTGGTATCCAATGAGATGTATGGTGAGTGATAGGTGAGGCCTAATCACTTGGAGGGTGAAGAATGAAGATCAAACGTCTATCCTAGGGAGAGTATGAGACAAAAGTGTAATTGGCACAAATTTGGAAGCAATTCACTCATATGATTAATCTTACAAAATGAGAGCCAAGCACCTCAATTTTTAGGAGAGAGGGCTGAACATTTTGGAGCCAAAAGTTTAAAATTCAAAATAAAACTCTCCAATGAGGTGGTGACATGTGGAGTCATGCTTTCCATGTTTAGCTCACACCTTCCATGCTAAATCTTCTCCACTTCTATGTTTCCATGTGGACGTCCATGTGCTCCATGCCAAGGAATTTTCGTTCTCCAATATGCCCTAGACGTTTTAGGGTTACATTGGGCTCCAAGAAGCCCAATTGTTACCCTAACTAGTCATATTTTACTATTGGTCCAAATACAAGCCCAAAAACCAATACTACTTGGCCCAAATATTTGGTTCAATTATTTTATGCTACTAGGCCCATCAAAACTGATCCTGCCTGTTGACCAAGACGCAAGAGCCTTGCCTCGTCGAACCTGGATCGACTTCTGCGTCGTGTTAGCTTCGGTCCTTCGCCTTGATTCACCTCAAGAACCTGCAAAAGACAGAACAACGCCGCTGCGGCCGATCACGCTCCGACGCCCAAGTCAGCGACTGAACCACCAAAATTCTCTCTCAGCGTACTCAAGTTCTCGCAAGCGTAAAGAAGTAATCTAAACGTGCGTACCTCAGAAGTTCGTTAGAATCTCTTATATACCTGTGCACTTTCTCTCTCCTAACAGTTACACATCTGGACACGTGGCTCGCATCCAGCTGTACACGTGTCACCATCTGGAGCATCCTTGACTTGGGCGCCACTTCTTACTCTTCAGGCTTTTGGCTAAGTTACTTATGCATGAAACAACTTAGCGCATAGCTGCCTTGGAGCGTGATCCCTTCTGCGTGGCGAGTACGGGCGCCTTCATACACACCTTCCCTGTGGTCTCACCGGCCGCCTTCATGATCTACTTTACCTGCTTCACCGTGCATGTTTAGGTAAGCTGTTCCCCGACCTCAACCTATGGCTAGCTAGGAAATGACTATCTGACGACTTTATCCTCTGTTTCGAAAGCCTGGAACAAGCTTCCCTGATCCTTCGGCGATGTCCTTCTTTCCGGCGATCTCTGATCACTTGGTCGTCTGGGTTCGCCTCCGGCAACTTCATCTCAAACCCAGTGACCGCCGGTTTAGGTACGCTAGTGATCGGAGCACGCCAACTTAATAACTGGCGACTACACGAGCCCCCCGACTTCCTTCCCTTCTGCCAGCCATGGGCCCTGCTCAATACGCCTACATAATAGCTTGCTGCCACGTCATCACTTCCGACTACCAGGGCGGTACACAAGCCCCCCAGTCTTAAGCGAAGACTTGTCCAGCGAAAAGACTAAAGAAGTCACGTCACTACCGATCTACGTGGCGCTGGCGCAGAATTCCAAACGTTTGTACTTTCTGTTTTTCTGACGCCCCACCAAACACCTTTCCAATCGCTCGACACGTGGCTTCATCAACGGTCATCTTTAGCTGTCGTTTGCGCTTCCAAAATCTTTTGAAAAACCCTTAAACCCTTTTCATTTTTACTGTTTCATCATCTTTCTGCCTTCGAAACGCTCTAAGTCTTCTCTGCAAACCCACGACGCTCTTCGACTCTCTCAATCCCCAACTCCCTTCAACGTTTATCTGATCATCGAAAGGTACCTCCTTTACTTCTTCTGTTGATATTTGCTGCATTTTAACCGATTCGCATCATCCATTAACTGTCTGGTGCATACACTGTGGGTTGTTTCTTCTTCTTCTCCCTTAGGGCTTCGTCTTCCATTACCTTCATCACAACGAACTTTTGTTTGTTCGTTTTTCATCCTTCGTTCACAATCGAGTCGACCTCTACAACCTTCGCTCACCTTTCTTTTCCTTTTTCCTTTGCAGTTCCCGCGATGGCTCGTACAAAGACCACCGCGAATCCTCCTCCTTCGTCACGAA
Source organism: Phaseolus vulgaris (assembly GCF_000499845.2). Lineage (NCBI taxonomy): Eukaryota > Viridiplantae > Streptophyta > Magnoliopsida > Fabales > Fabaceae > Phaseolus > Phaseolus vulgaris. The sequence continues at coordinate 25,179,064 of NC_023753.2, read as the reverse complement.
ACCCTCCATCCCAAGCGCATAACCCACCGCGAGCACCTGGTGCTCCCTCTTCCCAGGCTGAGAGGCCTGCAACCTCTCGCCCCAACCTTGCTCAGGCAACTCCACCAATCGCCGGAGGAGCCTCCATCCCATCTCCAAACTACAAGAAGCTATACCCATGGGCCACCTCAACTTTGCTGAAGGAGACTTCTTCAGTAAACTCTGCTCTAGCGGTGCTTTGGTTGAAGAAAGGGGACGAACCCAACCTCTCGTTCCACAAGGAGCACGATGACAAGCTGATGGTGCTGTCTTGCCCCCCCCCCCCCGACGTGCCGATCTGCGCGGATGACAAGGGGAACGACGGCGAGTTGTTCTGCTTCGTGTATACTACCCTCTTCAAGAAGGTGAAACTCAGGGTTCCCCTCACCCGTTTTGAACGGGAACTTTTAACCGAGCTCGACATCGCCGCCGCCCAGCTCCATCCCAACAGCTGGGCATTCATGCGGGCGTTTCAAATTATGTGCGCGCATTTGGGACTACCGGCCTCGGTAGATGTATTCCTTTTCCTGTTCGAGGCCAAGAATCCTGGAGATCGCCTTTGGGTAAGCCTGAACGGAATTGCTGGGAGGTCGATCCTTTCTATCTTCCAGCAATCTTACAAAGATTGGAAGGGAAAGTTCGTCCAAGTGCGCCAAAATGACCGAGACCCTTCGCTGCTCGACGGCTTTCCCTTGTACTGGGTAAACAAGGGAAATAAGGACTCCAAGGGAAGCTTCAGAAGGCCAAGAAGTCCTGACAACATGGGCGAGTTGGACAAGGACCTATGCCTCTTCTGGAAAAGCGTGGCAGCTGCTAACATCACCTTCCCCACCTCTTCAATAATCACCTTCGAGTTCCTCGAGAGCCAACTCGAAGCTCACATAGGTTAGCACTTACTTCGACCTTTAGGCTTTATCTTGTGCTGCATCTCTGTTACTTGTTATTGGGCGTCTTGTTGGCTGCACACTAGACCTGGGTTTTATTTCCTGTACCATTTGTTTGTCTCGTTTGCACATGTACTCATATATTTTACTTTCGTCTTTGAGCTTACTTGTATACTTGCACTGTGCAGATCTCATGCTGGGCAAGGGAAAATTGGCTGAATTGAGGGCGCTCGCCCAAACCCACAAACTGGCATCGGGTTCTCAAACCGTGCCAAACTCGGTGGTGGAGATCGCCGCTGCTCAGGGTAGATCGCCCCCTCAAGGCCCAACTCCTCCAGAAGCACTGCCCGCTCCTCAACGAAAGAAACTCATCTTGAGGAAACCAAAGAGGAAAACTCCTCAAGTGGTCCAAGAAGATGAGGAAGAGGATGACGAGGCAACTGAGGACGGCCTTATCACCAAAAGGAGAAGGGTGGCACCTTCTTCTCCACCTGCTTCAGCTGCCCTTCCAACACCAACACCGCCTTCTCCCCCAGCTCCAACACCGCCAGTTCAAGCAGTACCTTTGGCGGCTGCACTACCTGCGGTTGAGGCTAACGAGCCTAACTTCATGGAAAACCCACCGAGCGCCTCCACGCCATTCGTATCCGTTGGAGAGGGTCCTCCTTCAATTGCCTCAATCGTCGAAGCTGCGCCAGGTGGGGATGAGGGCGCTCATAACTCGCCAATAATCATCACCGAGTCCCCCACGTCACCACCACGCCAAGAAGCCCAACCTCAACAACCAATTCAAGAGGGTGGTGGCGAGAATCAGCACCAGGCTCCTCCAGCACCTCCACCAACAGCTCGCGGTCAGAGGAATCAGGGGGCCCTTCACGGCTAAACTCAAGATGATGGCAGAGGACCTCCCCTCTATCATAACAAAAGCTGTGGAGAGCTCCAACAAGAAACTTCAGGATGATATCTCCACACTCGAAGAGGAGAATCGCCTAATAAGAATCGAGGCGGAGAAATTATCTTGCAACCTCATGAAGGCGGAAATCGAACACTCGAGGGTGGAGGACGCCATGAGCACCGAGCTGAGGGTGGCGCGTAAGGAGGCCACCGATCTGCGCCAGAAGTTGCACCTCCTAGCTCAAGAGAAAATCGAGCTGGAGAGCAAGCTGGTTCCCTACCGTCTCAAGGTGGCTGACCTGGAGGCATCAATCAAAGCAGATGCAGCCAAGGTAGAGAACATTGAGAAGAGATCGGTCGAACGGGAGGTTCTCTTAGGAAAAGTTGAGAAGGAGAGGGATGACGCCGTGGCTGAACTCGCCGAAGCCAGAGAGGGGAATGCAAAGATCGCGGCAGAGTTGGCCTAAGCGCGGGAGGAAAACAAGAAGGTTGCTGAAGACCTCACTCAGACTCGCAGGGAAACTGAAGAACTGAAGAGGCGAGCTGATGAGCTGAAGCAGCAAACCGAGTGGCTCAAGCAACAAAATGAAGCTCTTGAGCTGAGCTCCGCCCAAGTCCTCGCCGCTGGGTTTGACGCCGCCCTGGAACAATTTGCCTGTCAGTACCCCGATCTGGACCTCTCTATGGTGTCAATATGCAACGAAGTGGTGGATGGGAAGATCGTTCCCTCTGAAGATTAGCTGCCTCCCTCCATCACTTATCTACCTATTTGCTTTACACAAACTTACTTGTAATAACTTTCCTTTTTTTTCCTTATGTATTTCAAACTGATACCACCTTATTATGAAATTTTCTGCTTCTTCACACGATCTCTCTGTTAGCTTTGCTTCTTCTTGTATAAATCGCTTAGACGAAATTGACTTAGCAATTTTGTGGGCGCAACTGTTTTCTTACTGCTTCGAACTCGATCAAACTATCAACTTTCGAATGATAGCACGTAATAACTTGTGAACTTAAGGTAATGAACTTCAGCGTGAAATCACTTACTAAACAGCGAGTTTCAACCCAACTGATAGTTTAAGACATAGTTCACCTTATCTGCTCCATCGTAACGGGCTTTTTACTCTTGCCATCGCTTGAATTTCTTCTGATCGCCAAAGAGTCTTGGCGATACCAGCTCCCTCTTGCCTTCATAACTTGGCCGTTGTTCCCTTATCTGGGGGTAGAGGCGCCTTTCGGATCCTTCTCTACCTTCCCTGAGCTTTAGAACAATAAGCCGGATAGCTAGGCGTTCTCTTCGAACCTACCTTAGCTATCCTTTAAACTTCTTGCATCCTCCACGCCGTACCTGAACTCGTTCGAGACGAGAAGGATTTTATCTTGCCTGAACTCGCTCGACGGCGAGAAGGTCTTTAACTCACCTGAACTCGCTCGACGGCGAGAATGTCTTTAACTCGCCTGAACTCGCTCGACGGCGAGAAGGTCTTTTATCTCGTGCCTCTACATTGCCCCAGGGACTACATCTTCTCTCCCCTAAAGGCACTGAGGTCTTTTTACTGGTGCCTCTACATTGCCCCAGGGCTACATCTTCTCCCCTGGAGGCACTGAGGACTTTTTACTGGTGCCTCTACATTGCCCCAGGGCTACATCTTCTCTCCCCTAGAGGCACTGAGGACTTTCAATCTTTCTCACCTGCACTCGCTCGATGGCGAGGAGGTCTTTATCTCCCTCTCGCCTCAGGACGCGCGAGGGCGTTGAGGTCTTTTAAACATTGCTGGTGCCTCCGATCGCCGAAAGACGATGAGGACTTTTAACTTTAACTGATGCCGCCAATCGCCGAAAAGCGATGGGGTCTTTTAACTTTTAGAAAGCATGCAACGTAACTTCAACTCGCCTTAGATCACATACGAGTGACACGGTCTTTTTTTTTTTTTTTAGAAAAAAACTTTCGTAATAACGATAAGCATGCAATCTAAAACACTTTAAACTTTGAAAAAACTCTTCTTTATTGGGTGGCCTCATTAAAAACCCTCCTTAGGCAAAAAAGAGTGCAGTATTCCGCCTCCGTCGATGCCCACAACAACAATGGTGTCAAGATAACTTTGTACCTGTGCAGTATTCCGCCTTCAATGTACGAAAATGAAAAGTAGAGTAAAAAAATAAAAATGATAAAAATGAGTAACATTAACAATTAAACAACCAAGAAAACTCACTTAGAGAGACTAACGTAGGATGCATGCTCTTCTTCTTACTCTTATCTTGAAGAATGAATCTTTTTATCTAATGGAAGTGATTTGAATAGAAGAGATAAAGTGAGAAAGAGGGAGGAGAGAAAAACGATAATAAAAATTCCAAATATAAATTCAAATTGAAAAGAAACTGTGAGTGAAAACTAAAGAAATAAAGATATATTTCAAAAACCTAAATTCAAAACTGTTTTTACGTTCAAAATCTCCATTTTGATAACTGTTTTAATATTTACAAAATTAAAAAATAACTAAAAATAAAATTAACTTATATATATAGTTATATATATCAAAAACAGTTATGGAGGTATAGATATACATAAAAAACAGTTATGGGGGGAATCCCCATTATATATAGGTATAGATTATTAATATTATTAATGTTATTAATGTTATTAATGTTATTAATATTATTAATGTTATTAATATTATTAATATTATTAATATTATTAAGCATCGTTTCATAAGAATTTAAAGAGTTGTGCTAATTTCTAAATCTATCTATAAATAATACAAATGGAACCCACTCATAGGGTAACATTTCCCATGTGTCATTCACACAAAATTCAAACAAAAAAAATCGAAAAGAATATTTACCAAATGGAGAAAGATCTGAACCAAGGAACCAATGAAAGGATGACAAATGGCTCTCACGAATCCATGTTCGTGGCATATAAACGCCCTTCCCCTCAACCTCTTCAGTTCCTACTTCTCCAAAACCCTTCTCTTCTCCGTTCCCTCCAAAAATCTCAGCTTTCACTCCTCAACTTCATGGATTTGGCCACTGCACACGTTCTAGTCATTGCCTTACCAGCAACGCAGATATCTTCTTTTAGGGTTGTTTATTATGGTGCGAATTTTAAATTTGAAAATGGCTTTCTTAGGTTTTTGAGGTTTTTGAGGTTATATAAGTTCTCATAAACTGAAAAACCTTCATTTCTCATTTCGTCTTTCATTCTTCTGAATAAAAGGTTAGTGATCCTGCCTGTTGACCGGAACGATGGAGAATGCCTCGTCAAAGGATCGACGTGCGCACAGCTTCTCACCTTCGTTCCTCTCCGGGATCTACTTCAAGAACCTGCAAAGAAATGACACGGCGCCGCTGCGGCCGATCGCACTCCGACGCTCAAGTCAGTGACGGTATCACCAAATACTAAGAACGAGAACCGTGCAAATCCTCTCTTCTCAATCAGCTCTATCACTCGCAAGCGTAAAGTGTATGAACTGAACGTGCGTACCTCAGAAAGTCTGTTAAGAACTCTTATATACCTGGTTGTTTTCTCTCTCCTGGCAGTTACAGACCTGGACACGTGGCTTGCATCCAACTGTACACGTGCCATCATCTGGAGGCTCCCTGACTTGGTGCTGCTTCTGCTATCATTTTGGCTAAGTTACTTATGCATGGTACTGCCCAGTGCATAGCTAACTTGGGAGTGCGATCTCTACTGAAACTGGCGAGTTAGGGCCTTCATACACCTTCCCTGTGGTCTCGCCGGCCGCCTTCATAATCTGCTTCTCCCTCATCTTCGGCGATGTGCTTGTTCTAGCGATCTCCGACTGCTTGGTCGCCTGGGTCTATATCTGGCGACTCCATCTTCAACCTGGCGATCGCCTCTTCTGGTAAGCTGGAAATCGGAACACGCCAACTTAACAATCGGCGACTACACGTGCCTCCCGACTTCCTTCCTAACTGCCAACCTGGCGCCTTGTCAACACGCCTACACTGTAGCAGGGTGCCACGTCATCATACCCGACCACCAGGGCGGTACACAAGCCCCCCAGTCTTAAGCGAAGACTTGTCTAGCGAAAAGACTGAAAGAGCCTTCGTTAACACCGATCTACGTGGCACTGACGCAGAATTCCAAGCGATTGTACTTTCTGCTGCTCTGACGCTCCACCAAACCCTTCACTCATCGTTCGACACGTGGCTTCATCAACGGCTCTCTTCATCTGCCGTTAGCGCTTCCTAAAATCATTTCGAAAACCCTTAAACCCATTACGCTCCACTGTTCCATCACTTTCTTCGTGCTTGCAAACGCTCTAACTTCCCTCTGCGAAAACTCTCAACGCTCTTCAACGCTCCAGATCACCATCTTCCTCCATCGTCTTCCCGATCATCGAAAGGTAATTACTTTCCTTCATCTGCTGGGTTTCCTTGCATTTTCACCGATTTGCATCATCCTGTAACTGCCTGGTGCATACGCTGTGGGTTGTTTTTCCATTTCTCCTTCTGCGTAACTTAGGGCTTTGTCGATCGTCGCAACGAACATACACTCGTTCGTTTTTTCACCTTCCTTCTGTGATCGAGTCAGCCTCTGTAATCCCCTAATCGTTTCTTCTTTCTTCTTCCTTTGCAGTTGCTATCATGACTCGCACAAAGATTACCCCGAACCCCCCTCCTTCAGCACGAAACCTTCCTTCACAAGCACACGACCCAACACAAGTTCGTGGCGCTCCGTCTTCGCAGGCTGTGAGGCCTGTGTCTTCCCAAACTGTCCCGGCTCAGGCGACTCCATCTAACGCTGGAGGAGCCCCCGTCCCTATGCCAGACTTCAAAACTCTATACCCCTGGGCTAATCCAACCCTTCTGAAGGAGACCTCGTCGGTGAACACTGCGGGAGCAGTTTTGCGGTTGACAAAGGGGGACGAGGCCTATCAATCGTTTCACAAGGAGCACGACGAGAGGATGATGGTGCTGCCTTGCCCCGCCGCTCTGCCAGTGTGTGCTGATGACAAAGTAAGCGCCAACGGGCCCTTCTGCTTTGTTTACACAACTTTCTTCAAGAAGGTCAAGCTCAGGTTTCCCCTCACCCGATTCGAGAGGGAACTTTTGACCGAGCTCAATATTGCTGCCGCCCAGCTTCACCCCAACAGCTGGGCGTTTGTTCGAGCCTTTCAAATAACATGCGACCACCTGGGGTTGCCCGCGTCGGTGGACGTGTTTTTGTTCCTTTTTGAGGCCAAGCACCCAGGAGACCGCCTGTGGGTCAGCCTGAATGCAATTGCTGGGAGATCCATTTTTACCATCTTCCAGCAATCGTACAAAGACTGGAAGGGGAAGTTCATCCAAGTACGTGCAAACGATAAAGACACCTCCCTTCTTGATGGCTTCCCCTTGTACTGGGTGGACAAGGGGAAGAAGGAGTCCAAGAGCTGCTTCAGGAGGCCCAGAAGTCCTGATAGCATGGGAGCATTGGACCGAGACCTCTGTCTATTCTGGAAGAGGGTGGCGGATGCCAACATAACATTCCTGACCCCCACCTTGATCTCCTTCGAATTCTTTGAGGACCAGCTAGAATTCCAAATAGGTTAGGACATCCAAACTGTTGCTTTGACATTACTTCTGATACTGCTTCTGATACTGCTTCTGATACTGCTTTTGGGCGTCTTGTGCGATACGCACAAGACTTTGGTTTTACCTTTTCTGCATATACTACCTGTTTTGCTGTTTTATTACCTCATACACTTATCGTTTTCTTCTCTGAGCTAACTCATGCATTTTCGTTTCATGCAGACAACATGTTGGGTAAAAACATGCTCGCCGACTTAAAGGCGCTCGCCCGAAACCACGGGTTGGCGACCGGTTCCCAAACGGTGCCCAACTCGGCGGTCGAGAAGGCCATTGTTCATGGGCGATCACCGCCCAAGGAACCCACCCAGCGCAAGAAACTGGTCCTTAAGAGGCCTAAGCGAAAAGCCCCCCAAATCGTCCAAGAGGAGGAAGAAGAGGACGACGAGGTCACAGAAGATGGTCTTGTCACGAAAAGGAAGAGGGTGGCACCATCTTCTCCAGCTGCTCCACCCCCTCTTCCAACCTCAACACCACCATCAACGCCTGCTCCTCCTCCCTCATCGCCAACACCACAAGCCCCTTCATCACCAGTCCAAGCAGTTCCACTGGCCACTGCGCCACCTGCAGCTGAGGCTCAAGAGCCAAATTTCTTGGAGGACCCCCCAAACGCCTCTACGCCGTACGTGTCAGCAGGAGGGGGCCCCCCTTCAAACACTTCAGCTGCAGAAAACGTTCCAATCGGGGATGAGGTTGCTCACACCTCTCCAATCCTGATTACCGAATCCCCGATTGCGTCGCCACACCATGAAGCAACCACTGAAGATATTGCTAAGGAAGGTGGCGGCGAGAACCCTCAACAAGCCCCCCTGGCGCCTCTCCAAGCAGCGAACCTTTCCCTCGAAGTCACAAGGATGTGGGAACCTCTGACTGCCAAACTCAAAACCATAGCAGAGGATATCCCATCGATCATAACGAGGGCTGTGGAGAGCTCCACCAGGAGGCTTCAAGACGATCTCTACAACCTCAAGACTGAAAATAGCACTATGAAGGTCGAGGTGGAGAAAATGTCATTCAGCCTGACGCTCGCAGAACTTGATCACTCCCGAGTGGAGGATGCCCTGAATACCGAGCTCAGGCTGACGCGCAAGGAAGCTGCTGACCTTCGCCGCAAAGTTCATGATCTTGCCCAAGAGAAAGTTGAGCTAGAAAGCAAAATCGTGCCTCTGCGCACCAAGGCGAGCGACCTGGAGGCTCACATTCAAGTTGACGCCGCTAGGGTGCAAAAACTGGAGCAGAGGTCGATCGACCGCGAGAAGCTACTTGGGCAAGTAGAAAAAGCGAGGGACGACGCCATGGCTGATCTCGCCGAGGCCAACAAGGAAAAAGGAAAGATGGCTGCCGAGTTGACCCAAGCTCAAACGGAATCCAAGAAGGTTACTGACGACCTTCTTCATGTTCGAGAGACCAACGAACAACTCCGAAAACAGGTCGAAGAGCTGGAGCAGCAGAACAAGGAGCTCAAGAAACAGGTTGAAGAACTTCAAGGGCAAATTGAAGAACTTAGGCTAAGCTCTGCTCAGATTCTGGTTGCTGGATTCGAAGCAACTCGGGAACAATTCGCATGCATATTCCCCGATCTCGACCTCAGCATGGTGTCGTTGAACAACGAAGTAGTAGATGGAAAGGTCGTTCCCGCCGAAAACTCAACCAACTCCACCTCGTCTGCTACTTTATAATTTCGCTTGTATATACCTTGTAATAAAAACTCGTGCATATGTGTTTTGAACAGATACTTATTTCAATCACAAAGCTTGGATATTCTCTCCCCTGACTCCTTTTAAGCGCTCTAGCCTTCTTTGTATGTTTGACTTTGTCGGATTTAACTTAACAATTTTGCGAATACGACTTTTGACGTAACTGCCTCGAGCCAATTCAAACTTAAGCAATAATCACTTTAAACAACTTGTATTCTTAAGGCAACTAACCTTATCGCAAGAATACCCTTCGAACAACGAACTGTAACTCAATCATTGGCTCAAACAACGTCCCACTCGACCTGCTTTATCAAACAAGTCTTTCAACCTTCTCGCCGTGTTTGAACTTTTCCCGATCGCCAAGACCCCTTGGTAACATCAGCTTTTTCTAGCCTCATGCTTTGGCAATCGTTTCTTTATCTGGGGTAGAAGCGCCCCTTGGAATCTTCCTTTGCCCTCCTGAACTTCAGAGCAAAAGACCGGCTGGCTAGGCGTTCTCTTCGAACCTACCTTAGCCACCTTTCAAGCTTCTTCCACCCTCTTCGCCACACCTGAACTCGTTCGAGACGAGAAGGATTTTATCTTGCCTATGCTCGCACGTAAGCGAGAAGGTCTTTTAACTCGCCTGAACTCGCTCATCGGCGAGAAGGACTTTTACTCGCCTGAACTCGCTCATCGGCGAGAAGGACTTTTACTCGCCTGAACTCGCTCATCGGCGAGAAGGACTTTAAATGGCCTTAACTCGCTCGACGGCGAGAAGGACTTTGTCTGGTGCCTCAACTTGCCCAGGGTGTACATCTCCTCCCCCCTGGATGCACTGAGGACCTTTCTCTTTCTCGCCTGCACTCGCTCGACAGCGAGGAGGTCTTTAACTGGCCTTAGCTCGCTCAACGGCGATAAGGACTTTATCTGGTGCCTCAACTTGCCCAGGGTGTACATCTCCTCCCCCCTGGATGCACTGAGGACCTTTCCTTTTTTCTCGCCTGCACTCGCTCGCCGGCGAGGAGGTCTTTAACTTGCCTCTACATTGCCCCAGGAGTTACATCATCTCGCTCCCAGAAACACGGAGGACTTTTCCTTTTTTCTCGCCTGCACTCGCTCGCCGGCGAGGAGGTCTTTAACTTGCCTCTACATTGCCCCAGGAGTTACATCTTCTCGCTCCCAGAAACACGGAGGACTTTTTCTCTTTTCTCGCCTGCACTCGCTCGACGGCGAGGAGGACTTTATCTTGCCTCAAAACGCGCGAGGGCGTTGAGGTCTTTCATCTGGTGCCTCCGATCGCCGAAAGACGATGAGGACTTTAAAACTTAACTGGTGCCTCCAATCGCCGAAAAACGATGAGGACTTAAAAACTTTTTAGAAAGCACGCGATATATCTTTTCTTGCCTTAAATCATGTACAAATGACAAGGTCTTTCTTCAAAACTTTTGAAAATAGCACACATGCAATCTGAAAACACCTTATACTTCGAAAACTCTTCTTTTATTGGGTGGCCTCATTAAAAACCCTCCTTAGGGAAAAAAAGAGTGCCCCCTTCAAACTGTTTTAACAGAGACATTGTAATATAACATTGTGTTTGTCTTTACTTACAAAGCTCTTAACTATAGTACAACTTCAGGTGTGTGGCGTTCCAGGTACGAGGGATCGCCCCTCCTTCCAGCGTCTCTAAGCGGTAGGCCCCGTTCCCGAGCGCCTCGGTTATTCTGAACGGTCCAGTCCACTTGGGTGACAATTTATTCTCCATCTCGTACTGGTGGGCCTTCCTCATCACCAGGTCGCCCTCTCTAAACTGCCTTGGCATCACCTTTGAGTTGTATCTTCGCTCAATCCTCCTCTTCACCGCCTCAGCCTTCAGCCTCGCCTCTTCCCTGACCTCATCCAGCAGATCCAGGTTCAGCCTTCTCTCTTCATTCGAGTCTTCCTCTACGAAGTTCTGGAATCTCGGCGAGCTCTCCTGGATCTCCACCGGAATCATGGCGTCACACCCATAGACCAAGCTAAACGGGGTCTCATGGGTGCCTGACTGCTCGGTGGTGTGGTACGCCCAGACTATACGGGGCACCTCCTCAGCCCAACTTCCCTTGGCTTTCTCAAGCCTTGATGTGATTCCAATAGCCACATAGAACAAGATTCTTGACACTTTGAGGAATCACCTTGAGCTGGAAAATGTAGAGGCACTTTCTTAGAAGTTGGATCATGGTTCTAAGATCAAGAACTCACCAATAACAAGTACCAAATCCCAAACTCATTTGGTTGAACCAAATATTGTCAAATTGAATCAACATAGGCAAAAGAAAAGAAGAGACCGAACAGAAATTGAAACAAAAACAAAAGAGCCGAACAGATTTAAGAACAAATGGAAAATAGTTGCTGGAAAAAGGAATAGCCGAACCAAAACATGCTCAAGAACACAAGACAACAAGAATAATTGAAAGAGACGAAAGGAAGGAGAAGAGAATGCTCATGAAGATGGAAGATAGGTTGGATGATCACGCCACTAGAAGTATGGATGCTCCTAGATGAGTGTGGAAGCCGCCACTTGAGGAAACCATGGTCCTTCAAGATAAGACTAGAGTAGAAGCTCAAAAGCTCTCCAAATGCTCACTCCAATTTTGAGTATAGTTTCTTTAGATAAAATTCAAATCTGAATTTTACAAAGGAAGCACCTCTATTTATAGCCTAAGGTGCTGAAAAATAGGTGGGAAATTTCAAATAAACTCATTTGAAATTCCCACCAAAAACAAGTCACATGGGAGGTGTGACCTTTTTCTACTATGACACCTCCCAAAAACTACACCTACACCACTCTCCTAAGTCACATGGACAATGTGACTTTATTTTACATTTTCACAGCACCTCTATTTATAGCCTAAGGTGCTGAAAAATAGGTGGGAAATTTCAAATAAACTCATTTGAAATTCCCACCAAAAACAAGTCACATGGGAGGTGTGACCTTTTTCTACTATGACACCTCCCAAAAACTACACCTACACCACTCTCCTAAGTCACATGGACAATGTGACTTTATTTTACATTTTCACAGCACCTCTATTTATAGCCTAAGGTGCTGAAAAATAGGTGGGAAATTTCAAATAAACTCATTTGAAATTCCCACCAAAAACAAGTCACATGGGAGGTGTGACCTTTTTCTACTATGACACCTCCCAAAAACTACACCTACACCACTCTCCTAAGTCACATGGACAATGTGACTTTATTTTACATTTTCACACACCTTTATTTAATAACCACACCTCCTAAAACTATACAAGAGTATTTCAAAGCTTGGCCTTGCCCCTCATGGGATGGACTTGGGCTCTTTGGGCTTTGGCCTTCTTGGGCTTGGGCTTGGGCTTTGGGCTTGGGCCTCATCTTTATTTTATGTCTTCTTTTAATTTTGAGAAGACTAGAAGGAAGAACTTCAAATGTGAGGGTGGATGTCCTCTTCCTCCATTAATAAAAGCCTCCTTTATTTGATTCTCATCATACTCCTCGAGTTGGAGAGAATTCGTCCACGAATTCTGAATCCCTGCATATAACAAAGTCAGTTTAGTTTTACAATTAAAAGTGGAAGAAAAATGTAAACATGACTTAGCATTTGTAAATAATGGGATTTCAGAAAAGGAGGTTCTATAAATCGACCAAGTTGGAAAAATTTGTTTGGGAATGATGTGATGTTTTGGAAAAAGACCTCTTAAATGGTGACAACCATTAGGAGGTATGAACAAATCATCCCTAACATTTTTTAACCAAGATGGTGGTGAAATAGGAACCTTGGGTAATGAAAAAGATAAGGAAGGAAAACACCTTGGAGGTGAAAGGATAAGACCCATGTCAACTTGGCCTTCTTTGTCTTTTTCTTGTTTACTTGTGGTAGGTGGGTGAGTTAGGTCTTGTTTTACCTTGTTGATCTTTAAGATTTGCTTTTGTGGACAATGAAGAGCTATGTGCCCAAAACCTAAACATTTAAAACATTTGATATTTGAAGTTTTGGTAGGTGACTTAGGAGTAGAAAGATTTGTAGTAGAAACTTTGTTTGGAAACATGGTTTGTTTGGAAAAATTGGAAGGAGAAATTTTGTTTGCATCCTTCCTAGAAGAGTTGTAGAAATCATCATCATGAGTATTTTTGAAAGTTTTGTTCAAAAGATATGATTCTACCTTGATGGCTTTGCGAAACACGCTCTTTAAAGAAGAATATTCTTTTAATTCTACAAAATCTCTAATATCTCTTTTCAAACCACGTACAAACCATTTAATCTTTGACTCTTCATTAGCATGCATATTCATTTTAGTCAAAGTTGTTTCAAAATCTTTAAAGTATTCATCTACCATCCTATGTCCTTGAGGAAGCCTTTGGAACTTCAACAAGTGTTCCTTCCTAGAAGGAGGAACAAACCTCGTGCGCATACACTCTTTCAAAGCATTCCAAGAAACCACGGGAGGTTTCTTGCGATATATAATGTCCATTACAATTTTATGCCACCATTCTTTGGCATAGCCCAAAAAGGATAAAGAAACTAATCTAAGTTTTTGGACATCTTGGACCTTATACACATGAAAATAATGGTCAACCTTAGTCTCCCATTCTAAATACACATTAGGATCACTATCACCATTAAAACTAGGGACTTTTTTACAAGCAATGTTGAACACTTGGTGATATCTTTGGTCACGGTTATAGCTCTCTTCATGAGAATGATGGTGATGCCTCCTTCTTCTATGTTCTTCTTCACCAAGGACTGAAGCTTTGGAAGGAGAATGCTGTTTGTAAGATGCACCACTTGAATAGCCAGCCATTTTGCAAATAAAAAGCAGCAAACACACAAAAACAGCAAACAAGTTAAGAAACAAAATTAGCAAAAACAGTGAGCTTGGCAATGAAATTGCCGAAGGGAATTGAGGCAGAAAATAGGTCACTCTCAAAGAAATAATGTCCTTGCACCAATCTGATCTTGAGGTCTTGGAATCCTCAAATGAAAGATGTCAAAGCAAGCACACCAATCTCAAAAGCAACCACCACAAAACCAATGAAACAATAAAGACAAACAAGAAAAGGTATAAGCAAGGAAAGGTAATTGCAAAAGGAATACTATATGTAAGACAAACTCAAAGAGTAAGAATGAAAGACAATCAAGAAAATAAAGAACTCAATGAGAAAAGTAGGCACACAAAAGAATACCTAAGGAAAAGCACTAGAGTAGATGAAGAAAACAAAAAATTTAGCTACTGGAATTTTTTTTTTTTTTTTATGCAAACTGTGTTTGATATTCACTGATTTAACTGGAACGTTGTAGAGCGAACTGGATTATGAAATTTATACCACAGAAACTTCAAGATGTTAACTCAAAAATGGCACTGGAATCAATTAAAAACAGTAAGCCAATTGAGAGAAATAATTTTTTTTAAATCACTGCCAGATTACCGTATTTTTTTCGGCAGGAATGTACACTTTTTTTATTTTATTTATCATTTTTTGTGTACTTCATATTTTTGAATGATTCTTTTTTCTATTCTTTTCTAACACTTTGAATATCTCAAATCCAGAATTTCAGAATTTTACAGTACGTAAATCAGTTGCAATAAGGAAAAACAGTAAGCACTTTTTTCAGAAACAGAGGAATCCTAATAGGAATAAAAAACAGGATGATGAACTAGCAAAGACATAATAGAAAATGATGTAGTGGAACTTGTATAGGTCTAGAATACAAGTATGAACTCAATTCTAAAAAGAAAATGCACAAAGGATCAACATCAATTCAGAAAATTATATGATACTAAAGCAAGAAACAATCAAAACAATAAAAGTACTACTAGAAGTAATGACATATATGGAATAACATGACTAAGACAAAACTTGACATGATTCAAAAATTAAAAGACACAACACAAATTGTAACAAGTGAAAGGAAGCTTAAGGTGAACTCTAGGAAGGATAATGCCATTCCAAAAGAGCAACCATACTCATAAGAATTATGAGTGCCATAAACCTTTCCACAAACACTTGGAGTAAAAGAAAAACAGCAAGAATACTCAATTAAAATTCTAAAACAGAAACTTAAATTGCAAGAAATTAAAAAGAGCTCTTGAAAAAAAATGCACACAACTCAACAATTAAACAAGAATGAACCTAAGACTCATGATACCACATGATGTGATTCCAATAGCCACATAGAACAAGATTCTTGACACTTTGAGGAATCACCTTGAGCTGGAAAATGTAGAGGCACTTTCTTAGAAGTTGGATCATGGTTCTAAGATCAAGAACTCACCAATAACAAGTACCAAATCCAAAACTCATTTGGTTGAACCAAATATTGTCAAATTGAATCAACATAGGCAAAAGAAAAGAAGAGACCGAACAGAAATTGAAACAAAAACAAAAGAGCCGAACAGATTTAAGAACAAATGGAAAATAGTTGCTGGAAAAAGGAATAGCCGAACCAAAACATGCTCAAGAACACAAGACAACAAGAATAATTGAAAGAGACGAAAGGAAGGAGAAGAGAATGCTCATGAAAATGGAAGATAGGTTGGATGATCACGCCACTAGAAGTATGGATGCTCCTAGATGAGTGTGGAAGCCGCCACTTGAGGAAACCATGGTCCTTCAAGATAAGACTAGAGTAGAAGCTCAAAAGCTCTCCAAATGCTCACTCCAATTTTGAGTATAGTTTCTTTAGATAAAATTCAAATCTGAATTTTACAAAGGAAGCACCTCTATTTATAGCCTAAGGTGCTGAAAAATAGGTGGGAAATTTCAAATAAACTCATTTGAAATTCCCACCAAAAACAAGTCACATGGGAGGTGTGACCTTTTTCTACTATGACACCTCCCAAAAACTACACCTACACCACTCTCCTAAGTCACATGGACAATGTGACTTTATTTTACATTTTCACAC
The DNA here is from genome assembly GCF_000499845.2 of Phaseolus vulgaris. Taxonomy (NCBI): domain Eukaryota; kingdom Viridiplantae; phylum Streptophyta; class Magnoliopsida; order Fabales; family Fabaceae; genus Phaseolus; species Phaseolus vulgaris. The sequence goes on along the minus strand of NC_023753.2, from coordinate 25,163,072 downwards.
ACCTTTATTTAATAACCACACCTCCTAAAACTATACAAGAGTATTTCAAAGCTTGGCCTTGCCCCTCATGGGATGGACTTGGGCTCTTTGGGCTTTGGCCTTCTTGGGCTTGGGCTTGGGCTTTGGGCTTGGGCCTCATCTTTATTTTATGTCTTCTTTTAATTTTGAGAAGACTAGAAGGAAGAACTTCAAATGTGAGGGTGGATGTCCTCTTCCTCCATTAATAAAAGCCTCCTTTATTTGATTCTCATCAAGCCTTCTCTTCAAACCTCTCAACAACACCCGATTAGCTGATTCCACCTGACCATTTGTTTGAGGGTGCTCGACGGATGCAAACACTTGTTGAATTCCAACCCCTTCGCAAAGCTTCTTCAACAGGTGGCTTGCAAACTGCGTCCCATTATCTGACACCAGGCGCTTAGGCACTCCAAACCGGCACACGATGTTCTTCCATACAAAACCTTCGATCTTGTGTGCGGTGATCTGGGCCACTGGCTCTGCTTCAATCCACTTGGTGAAATACTCAATCGCCACCACCAAGTACTTCATTTGCCTGATCGCCAGCGGGAAAGGTCCCAGGATGTCGATTCCCCAAGTATGAAACGGCCAAGGGCTATAGATCGACTTCAACTCCTCGGGAGGTGCCTTATGCCAATCGGCGTGCTGCTGGCATTGTTTACAACATTGGGCATATTTCTTGCAATCTTCTCTCATGGATGGCCAGTAGTAGCCTGCACGGAGAGTCCTCGCGGCCAGAGCTCGACCCCCGACGTGGCTTCCACATATACCTTCGTGGAGCTCTGCCATAATTCTCGTGCACTTCTCGCCGTGTATACATTCCAGGAGTGGGTGAATGAACCCAAACCTGTACAGATCGCCATCAATCAATGTATACTTGCTGGAATTTTTCTTTACCTTCCTAGCTTCTGTTGGATCCAGCGGGAGGAGGCCATCTGCCAAGCACCGCTTGTACTGTGTTATCCAAGTGTCTGGCTCATGAGCGGCGCAAACCTGCATCACATCCACCTTCTCTCCTCGACATGCTCTAATTCTCGGCGATCTCAGAGTTTCTTGCGTCAAAGACTTATGGATTCTCGCTGCTCTCTCCGTCGACTTGCTTATCTGAAGGACCAGGTGATCTGCTACAAATGCCCTCGGCGTCTTCAGAGTTTCTTGAATCACCGTCCTCTGCCTACCCCCCTTGCCTGAGCTGGCGAGCTTAGCCAGCAAGTCAGCTCGGGCATTCTGCTCTCGGGGCACATGTACTACTTCAAAAGAGGCAAAGGAACTCTTCAATTCCTGCACATACGCCAGGTAAGCCGCCATTTGTGGATCTTTAGCCTGGAACTCGCCTGTTACTTGCCCTGTGACCAGCAGCGAGTCACTCTTAGCCATTAGCACCCTAGCTCCCATCTCCTTGGCCAGCAAAATCCCGGCGATCAGCGCCTCATACTCTGCTTGATTGTTGCTGGCTTTAAAGGCAAACCTCAAAGATTGCTCGATCAGCACGCCGTTGGGCCCTTCCAATATGACTCCAGCACCGCTACCCTGCTGGTTCGACGATCCATCCACCGAGAGTACCCAACGGAAATCGTCTCCTTCAACCCGCGTCGCCTCTGATGAGAGCTCGACCACAAAATCTGCAAAGATTTGCCCCTTGATCGGGCCTCGGGGCTCATATTTAATGTCAAACTCTGACAACTCCACTGCCCACTTCACCATTCTTCCCGCAACGTCAGGTTTCTTCAAGACCTTCTGGATGGGCAGGTCAGTCATCACCAGTATTGTGAAACTGTGGAAGTAGTGGCGCAACCTTCTCGCCGAAAACACCACAGCCAGCGCAGCCTTCTCTAGGGCCTGATATCTCGTTTCTGGGCCCTGCAACACTTTGCTCACAAAATAAATAGGCTTCTGAGCCTGATCTTGATCCTGGGCGAGCACCGCACTCACCGCCCTCTCAGTCACAGCGAAATACAACCTGAGAGGGATTCCCGCCAGCGGTTTGCACAGAACCGGCGGGCTCGCCAGATACTCCTTCAGCTTGACGAAAGCTTCCTCACACTCTTTCGTCCAAGCAAACTTATTATTGCGCCGCAGACATTGAAAATAGGGATGCCCCTTTTCTCCGCTAGCTGACACGAAGCGAGATAGGGCTGCCATCCGACCTGTTAGCTGCTGGACTTCTTTCACCGTAGCCGGGCTTCTCATCGCCAAGATGGCGGCACACTTGTCTGGGTTAGCTTCTATTCCTCTTTCAGTCAAGAGAAAACCCAAAAATTTTCCAGCCTCCACGCCGAAAATGCATTTCTCCGGGTTGAGCTTTAACTTGAACTTGGCGATCGTCGTGAACAATTCTTCCAAGTCCGCAACATGCTTGCCTTTCTCCTGCGAGGTCACGACCATGTCATCGACGTAGGCTTGCACGTTCCTTCCCAGCATCGGTGCAAGTACCCGATCCATCACCCTCTGGTACGTGGCCCCCGCGTTCTTCAGCCCAAACGGCATCACCTTATAGCAGTAGCACGACCTCTCCGTCATGAAGGCTGTCTTTTCTTCATCCATGGGATGCATCTTGATCTGATTATAGCCCGAGAAGGCATCCAGGAAACTCAGCAGCTTGCACCCTGCAGCACTATCAACCAGGGCATCAATGCTTGGTAAAGGATACGAATCCTTTGGGCAAGCTTTATTCAGATCGGTGAAATCGACGCACATGCGCCATTTCCCGTTACTCTTCTTCACCAGTACGACATTTGCCAACCATTCAGGGTACTGGACTTCCCTGATGTGGCCTGCAGCGAGGAGTTTCTGGGTTTCGTCCCTGATCGCCTGCCTCCTCTCCTCGTTGAATTTTCTTCTCCTTTGTCGCACCGGTCTCACCATGTTGTCCATCGCCAGATGATGGCACAAGAAGTCGGGATCGATCCCGGACATGTCCGAAGCGGACCAAGCAAACGCGTCCAGATGCCGCTCAATCACCTTGGCGATCTGGTCCTGGAGATCGACCTCCAGAGATCTTCCGAGCTTGAAGATTTTCCCTCCGATCTCCTTCTCGAGCCACTGCTCGACGGGTTTGGGCTTGGATTCTCTGGCGATCACCGCCCTGGCGATTCCCTGTTCCCTTGCTTCCTCGGGGCGATTCCGCGCCTCTTCCTCCTCCAGGCCAGCATTCCTCTCCCCCAGCTCAGCGTCTACCATCTCTACATCCCTTGCGGCGGCCTCCTCTGTTACCGGCGGTCTGGGCTTCACACCGGGAGGTGGGGTGGTTGTTACATAACTCACTGATCTTTTGTTTTTCAGGCTATTCTCATAGCACCTTTTCGCTTCTTTCTGATCAGACTTGATCGTGATCACCACCCCTTCCATGGACGGCAACTTCACCTTCATGTGCCGTGTCGACGGAATGGCGCCTATCCTGTTAAGAGTGGGCCTTCCCAACAGGATGTTATATGCTGAAGGGGTGTTTACGATGAGGTACTTGATTTTCTCCGTCCTCGACCCAGCCTCATCTGTAAACGTGGTTCTCAGCTCAATGTACCCCCTGACCTCCACCTGGTCACCAGCGAACCCATACAAGCACCCTCCATAGGGCCTTAGCTGGTCAAGGGGCAATTCCAGCTGCGTGAAAGTCGGCCAGAACATCACGTCTGCCGAGCTTCCTTGGTCCACCAGAACTCTGTGGACCTTCCTTCCCGCCGTGATCAACGAAATAACTATGGGATCGTTGTCATGAGGCACAACGTCCCGAAGATCCTGCTCTGTGAACGTAATGTCCACTTCCGGCGACTGATCTTCAAACATGTCCACTGCCATCACCGATCGCACATACTTTTTCCTCTGCGATGCGGTGCATCCACCACCTGAGAAACCCCCTGCAATGGTGTGGATCTCCCCATGGATAGGCATCTCGTGTTGCTGGGCTTCCCCACCTGCTGGCTGGGAACTCGACGTTCCCCCCGTCCTTCTATCCAGCAGATAGTCATTTAGGAACCCGCTCTTAACCAGATCGTCGAGCTGGTATCCTAAAGACAGACACGAGTCCAGGTTGTGGCCAAAACACTGGTGGAACTCGCACCAGGCGTCCGGCTTTGACCCCAGCACCTTGTCGCCCACCTTCTCAGGCGCCTTCAACCTAGCAGATATGTTAGGCATAGCGATCAGGTCCGCTAGTCCCATGACGAATTTGTGCTTAGGCGGGCGATTGTATTCCCGGCGTGCTGGTTGTTGGCGCGCTTGGCTTCTTCCCTTATTTCTCCTATCGTAAGGATAGCGAGTCCTTTGGTCTTTTCTGGCCACCGCTGCCGTTTCCAGCACCCTCTGTGGCTGGATCCTGGTCTGGGCGCGTGGCCTGGCGGGAGCCACGCTGCCTCTCTTCTCGGCGACTTCACTCTCGTCGGCGATGTGGGCCACCGCAAGTCGCCTGACTTCAGCAAACGTCGCTGGATGAGCCCTGATCAAGGCCTCGCAGAATGGCCCTGGCTGCACGCCCTTCTTGAAGGCATAGACCAGCATTTCTTCATCCTTGGCCGGCGATCTGACCATCTGCGCCCCGAAGCGATTGAGGTAGTCTCTGAGGGACTCCCCATGGTACTGCCTTATATCAAACAGATCATAGGACACCCTGGGCGGTGCCTTATTCACAATGTACTGCTCGACAAAGATTTTCGAGAATTGTTGAAAATTGGTTATGTGGCCATTAGGCAGGCTCACAAACCACTCCATCGCCGTTCCCTGGAGCGTGCTCACGAACATCTTGCAGTAGACGGCGTCTGACCCTCCCGACAGCATCATCTGCGTGTGGAACGTGGTCAGATGAGCCTCTGGATCCTCCACGCCGGTAAAAACAGCCTTAACCGGAAACACGCTCGTGGGAATAGGCGTGTCAGTAATCGCCTGAACAAAAGGCATTGGGAAAACACGAGGTGGCGTCGACGGTGCCACCTCTTCAGCGGAAGAACGTCCCTGCTGCTTCTGAAGAGCTCGACGCAGCTCCTCAGTTACCTTGCTGAGCTCCTCGTTCCTGGCGCGAGAGGCGACCAGGTCCTCATGTATCCTTGCCTGCTCTACGCGCGAGGCTTCCACGGTTGCCTGCAACGAGCGCATCATTTCTGCAATCTGCGCCATGGTCATGGCGGCGTCGCCTTCAGCAGCGACAGGCGCCACGGGACTGGAACGATTGCTTCTCATTTTTTTCATTAACTTCAGCGAACCACAGAAATGCAGCGAACAACACTTCAACCACGATCGAATCAGTGATCAATCGGAGAAAACTCAAGAAACTGCGCAAGAACTCAAGAACACCGAAAACCTTCGAAGAAAACCACAACTTCACCAGAAACCAACGTTTCCCCGCGAACAACCAAACAAACGAAAGAACTCGAACTTCCACCGAACAGATTACGCGTAAACAGCAGAAAACCCTACTCCACCGATCAAATAACCGAACGAACGGTTCAAAACGCAATCTCACCGGACGAAACTCAAAGAAACTGCAAACGACGGTTGCACCAGCACACAACCACGCTGAAAACCTCGAAAACCTGCAAACTTGCGCTGTGGATGGGAGCAAGTTTTACACGGCCCCACGGTGGGCGCCTGATGATCCTGCCTGTTGACCGGAACGCTGGAGAATGCCTCATCAAAGGATCGACGTGCGCACCGCTTCTCACCTTCGTTCCTCTCCGGGATCTACTTCAAGAACCTGCAAAGAAACGACACGGCGACGCTGCGGCCGATCGCACTCCGGCGCTCAAGTCAGTGACGGTATCACCAAATACTAAGAACGAGAACCGTGCAAATCCTCTCTTCTCAATCAGCTCTATCACTCGCAAGCGTAAAGTGTATGAACTGAACGTGCGTACCTCAGAAAGTCTGTTAAGAACTCTTATATACCTGGTTGTTTTCTCTTTCCTGGCAGTTACAGACCTGGACACGTGGCTTGCATCCAACTGTACACGTGCCATCATCTGGAGGCTCCCTGACTTGGCGCTGCTTCTGCTCTCATTTTGGCTAAGTTACTTATGCATGGTACTGCCCAGTGCATAGCTAACTTGGGAGTGCGATCTCTACTGAAACTGGCGAGTTAGGGCCTTCATACACCTTCCCTGTGGTCTCGCCGGCCGCCTTCATAATCTGCTTCTCCCTCATCTTCGGCGATGTGCTTGTTCTGGCGATCTCCGACTACTTGGTCGCCTGGGTCTATATCTGGCGACTCCATCTTCAACCTGGCGATCACCTCTTCTAGTAAGCTGGAAATCGGAACACGCCAACTTAACAATCGGCGACTACACGTGCCTCCCGACTTCCTTCCTAACTGCCAACCTGGCGCCTTGTCAACACGCCTACACTGTAGCAGGGTGCCACGTCATCATACCCGACCACCAGGGCGGTACAGTTAGCCTTTTATCATTCATTTTCATTTTTCCATTCTCTGTTCTTCATGTTTCTGACAAAAGGTCTCAACTTTTAATTTTTTCAAAGAACAGGTAATTATTTAATCATTTTTTTTTTAGATATTTTGTGTTTTCTGCAGTTATTTTGATGTTCTTGGTTTTCTGTTTGTTATCTTCTTTTCTGTTCTTCGTGTTTCTGAGGAAAGGTCTCAACTTTCAATTTTTTCAAAGAACAGGTGTACCGACCAGTCCTCGATCATCGACGCAAGAGAAACACCTCAAACATCGGTGCCAGGGAAAGACATCAGACATCGGACATCGGTGTCTGATACTAATGGTGGGTTTTGTAAGGTGGGCCCCAAAAATCATATCTGATACCAGTTAAACACCTAGATATAAAGAAATACCCAAGTCATGAGAGGATCATGCATGGAGTGTGTATGGTACATTCGGGTATGGCACAAGTAAATGTTCCTTGGAGGCACTGAGACCCGTTAGGGTTAGGGTTTCCAAGGGTAGACCGCATCCATGACACGTGAATACTTAGCGCACCCATAGAACAGATGGCCCCGCAACATTGGTGCATGAGTTGGTACCTTGGCGGCCATACTGTTAGATTACGCTAAGATTGTGTAATAGCGGCGCAAGGACATTCTCCCAAGAACCCTAGATATGGGTAGCAGAACAGAAGTAACCCTAGTTACAACCTATATAAAGGGTGGTAAGAACCCTTGCAAGCTACACCGTTTCTAAGACTGAAACTACTTTATACACTTACTGTTTCTTTGCCCCAGTACTTACTTCAGCATCGGAGTGCAAATAACCGCCAAGGCGCCCTTTTGTCTTTGCAGGTCAGAAGTTCTTCAACAAAAGGAAGACTGATTCACAGGTGGAGATAGGCGGTGATATGAATCCAATAGCAAAGAAGAGATGATTCTTTGACATTCTATGGACTCAACTTGAGTTGGAGATAGCTTAGGCACTTATAATAGAATTGGATCAAGGTTCTATGTTTCAAGAACTACCCAAGACTTGCACCAAACACCAAACTCATATGGAGGAGCCATCTATTGCCAATTGAACCGAACAAAATGTGTTTAAAAGAAAAAGGCACCGAATAAAATGATCAAGAATAGAAATGCACCGAACAATTAAACTAGAATTGAAGAAGAAACAACTATAAACAACCAATGAACTAAGAACCGAAGCAAAACTGGAAAATAGGCTGAAATGCCGAACCAAAAAGGAAGCTAAACATGTTTTAGGAATTTCATATGAATATAGAGATGAAAAAAAGAAGAACTTATGGAGATGGATGCTTTGGTTTGATGATCACGCCACTTAGAGGATGAAGACTCCAAGATGAGTGAGCTAGTGCCGCCACTTGAGAGAACCAAATGCACTCAAGATAAGACAAGGTGAAGGAGAAGCAAGCTCTCACAAATTCTCTCTCAAATTGAGTAGAGTTTCTTTATTACTAATTTCCAATCTGAATTTTACAAGGTAAGCACCTTTATTTATAGCCTAAGAGGTGCTGAAATGAAAAGCTAATTAAATTCAAAATTCCCCCCAAATGACATAAAAGTGGCGCCAATCCTAGAGCATGAGGAAGGTGTGACTTCCTCTCTTAGTTTGGCACCTCCCTATTACGCCTACACCCTCTACTAAGCTCACACCCCCCAAGCTTCCTACTATTTTCCTAAACTAAAGACCTAAAGATGCTTTTACAAAAGAGGTTTCTTATGTTTCCCTCTAAGCACCTTCAAACAAAGATATTACAAAAAGAGAAAACAACCTTCCATTGTTTCCTAATGCTTTGAATTGACTTTTTGTAAGCCTTTGAGGTGGGCTACCAATTCCTTGAGCGTCTAGCACTTGAGCCTCTTCCTCTTCTTGTCCTTGAGTATTGGGCTCCATTTGGTCTTGAACTTGATCTCCATCATACTCCCCGAGTTGGAGAGAATTCGACCACGAATTCTGGAGACCTACAGAAAAAGGAGTTAGATCACTGATATTAAATGTATGACTACCAAGGTATGTATCAGGCATATCTAACTCATAAGCATTGTCATTAATCCTCTTGAGGACTTGGAAAGGTCCATCACCACGAGGCATTAGTTTGGACTTTCTTTGAGTAGGAAAGCGATCCTTCCTCAAATGAAGCCAAACCCAATCACCTTCCTCAAACAACAATGCTTTTCTCCTTTTATTGGCAAGTTCAGCATACTTGCCAACCTTCTTCTCAATTCTCATCTTGATGTCTTTATGCAAACTTTTCACAAAAGAAGCCTTTCAATCCCCATCTTTGCACAAGACATCTCCAAGAATGGGAATAGGAAGAAGATCAAGAGGTGTTAAGGGGTTAAATCCATAGATAACCTCGAAAGGAGAATGTGAGGTGGTAGAATTTACTACACGGTTATATGCAAACTCAACATGGGGTAGTAAATTCTCCCACACTCTAGGATTCCCGGAAAATAAGTATCTCAATAGTTGACCTAAAGTTCTATTGATCACTTCGGTTTGACCATCCGTTTGTGGGTGACAAGTGGTAGAAAATAAAAGCTTAGTACCAAGCTTACCCCACAAGGTCTTCCAAAAGTGACTCAAGAACTTTGGATCCCTATCAGACACAATAGATCTATGAATCCCATGCAAACGAACCACTTTTTGAAAGAAGAGGTTTGCAATATGACATGCATCATCCACTTTGTGGCAAGGAATAAAGTGAGCCATCTTTGAAAAACGATCCACTACCACAAAAATGGAATCCTTTCCCTTTGATGTCTTGGGTAATCCTAAGATGAAATCCATAGAGATGTCAACCCAAGGCATTGAAGGGATAGGGAGAGGAGTATATAGACCATGGGGATGCATCCTAGATTTAGCCTTGCAGCAAGCTATGCATTTATCACACAAACTATGAACATGTTTACGCATATGAGGCCAATAGAAATGTTCATGCAACACATCCAAAGTTTTAGCAACCCCAAAGTGACCCATTAATCCTCCCTCGTGTGCTTCTCTAAGAAGAGATAATCTAATTGAGCATTGGGGAACACAAAGACGTTTTCCTTTGAAAAGAAAGCCATCTTGTATAAAAAAGTCTTTGTGTCCTCCTTTAAGACACTCTTGATAGATAGGAGAAAAATCAAGGTCATCATGATATGATAGGCACAAATAAGAAAACAACAATAAAACTCAAAATAAGCCTAAAAACAGAAATGTAAACAACAAGAATTATAGAACTCTTGAATTAAAGTGCAACACAACTCAAAATTAAACAAGAACACACCTAAACTCTAGATACCACATGATATGAATCCAATAGCAAAGAAGAGATGATTCTTTGACATTCTATGGACTCCACTTGAGTTGGAGATAGCTTAGGCACTTATAATAGAATTGGATCAAGGTTCTATGTTTCAAGAACTCACCAAGACTTGCACCAAACACCAAACTCATATGGAGGAGCCATCTATTGCCAATTGAATCGAACAAAATGTGTTTAAAAGCAAAAGGCACCGAATAAAAGGACCAAGAATAGAAATTAACCGAACAATTAAACTAGAATTGAAGAAGAAACAACTTACACAACCAATGAACTAAGAACCGAAGCAAAACTGGAAAATAGGCTGAAATGCCGAACCAAAAAGGAAGCTAAACATGTTTTAGGAATTTCATATGAATATGGAGATGAAAGAAAGAAGAACTTATGGAGATGGATGCTTTGGTTTGATGATCACGCCACTTAGAGGATGAAGACTCCAAGATGAGTGAGCTAGTGCCGCCACTTGAGAGAACCAAATGCACTCAAGATAAGACAAGGTGAAGGAGAAGCAAGCTCTCACAAATTCTCTCTCAAATTGAGTAGAGTTTCTTTATTACTAATTTCCAATCTGAATTTTACAAGGTAAGCACCTTTATTTATAGCCTAAGAGGTGCTGAAATGAAAAGCTAATTAAATTCAAAATTCCCCCAAAATGACATAAAAGTGGCGACAATCCTAGAGCATGAGGAAGGTGTGACTTCCTCTCTTAGTTTGGCACCTCCCTATTACGCCTACACCCTCTACTAAGCTCACACCCCCCAAGCTTCCTACTATTTTCCTAAACTAAAGACCTAAAGATGCTTTTACAAAAGAGGTTTCTTATGTTTCCCTCTAAGCACCTTCAAACAAAGATATTACAAAAAGAGAAAACAACCTTCCATTGTTTCCTAATGCTTTAAATTGACTTCTTGTAAGCCTTTGAGGTGGGCTACCAACTCCTTGAGCGTCTAGCACTTGAGCCTCTTCCTCTTCTTGTCCTTGAGTATTGGGCTCCATTTGGTCTTGAACTTGATCTCCATCATACTCCCCGAGTTGGAGAGAATTCGACCACGAATTCTGGAGACCTACAGAAAAAGGAGTTAGATCACTGATATTAAATGTATGACTACCAAGGTATGTATCAGGCATATCTAACTCATAAGCATTGTCATTAATCCTCTTGAGGACTTGGAAAGGTCCATCACCACGAGGCATTAGTTTGGACTTTCTTTGAGTAGGAAAGCGATCCTTCCTCAAATGAAGCCAAACCCAATCACCTTCCTCAAACAACAATGCTTTTCTCCTTTTATTGGCAAGTTCAGCATACTTGCCAACCTTCTTCTCAATTCTCATCTTGATGTCTTTATGCAAACTTTTCACAAAAGAAGCCTTTCAATCCCCATCTTTGCACAAGACATCTCCAAGAATGGGAATAGGAAGAAGATCAAGAGGTGTTAAGGGGTTAAATCCATAGATAACCTCGAAAGGAGAATGTGAGGTGGTAGAATTTACTACACGGTTATATGCAAACTCAACATGGGGTAGTAAATTCTCCCACACTCTAGGATTCCCGGAAATGAAGTATCTCAATAGTTGACCTAAAGTTCTATTGACCACTTCGGTTTGACCATCCGTTTGTGGGTGACAAGTGGTAGAAAATAAAAGCTTAGTACCAAGCTTACCTGTACCGCCCTGGTGGACGGGTATGATGACGTGGCATCCTGCTACAGTGTAGGCGTGTTGACAAGGCGCCAGGTTGGCAGGTAGGGAGGAAGTCGGGAGGCACGTGTAGTCGCCAGAACAAGCACATCGCCGAAGATGAAGGAGAAGCAGATTATGAAGGCGGCCGGCGAGACCACAGGGAAGGTGTATGCACTGTGGCACTCCTAAGTTCCAGTAGAGATCGCACTCCTAAGTTAGCTATGCACTGGGCAGTACCATGCATAAGTAACTTAGCCAAAATGAGAGTAGAAGCAGCGCCAAGTCAGGGAGCCTCCAGATGATGGCACGTGTACCGTTGGATGCGAGCCACGTGTCCAAGTCTGTAACTGCCAGGAGAGAGAAAGCCACCAGGTATATAAGAGTTCTTAACAGACGTTCTGAGGTACGCACGTTCAGTTCATACACTTTACGCTTGCGAGTTAGAGCTGACTGTGAGAGAGGCTTTGCACGGTTCTTGTTCTTAGTTTTTGGTGATACCGTCACTGACTTGAGCGTCGGAGTGCGATCGGCCGCAGCGGCGCCGTGTTGTTTCTTTGCAGGTTCTTGAAGTAGATCCCGGAAAGGAACGGAGGTGAGAAGCGGTGCGCACGTCGATCCTTTGACGAGGCATTCTCCAGCGTTCCGGTCAACAGGCAGGATCATTACCCCACAAGGTCTTCCAAAAGTGACTCAAGAACTTTGGATCTCTATCAGACACAATAGTTCTATGAATCCCATGCAAACGAACCACTTTTTGAAAGAAGAGGTTTGCAATATGACATGCATCATCCACTTTGTGGCAAGGAATAAAGTGAGCCATCTTTGAAAAACGATCCACTACCACAAAAATGGAATCCTTTCCCTTTGATGTCTTGGGTAATCCTAAGATGAAATCCATAGAGATGTCAACCCAAGGCATTGAAGGGATAGGGAGAGGAGTATATAGACCATGGGGATGCATCCTAGATTTAGCCTTGCAGCAAGCTATGCATTTATCACACAAACTATGAACATGTTTATGCATATGAGGCCAATAGAAATGTTCATGCAACACATCCAAAGTTTTAGCAACCCCAAAGTGACCCATTAATCCTCCCTCATGTGCTTCTCTAAGAAGAGATAATCTAATTGAGCATTGGGGAACACAAAGACGTTTTCCTTTGAAAAGAAAGCCATCTTGTATAAAAAAGTCTTTGTGTCCTCCTTTAAGACACTCTTGATAGATAAGAGAAAAATCAAGGTCATCATGATATGATAGGCACAAATAAGAAAACAACAATAAAACTCAAAATAAGCCTAAAAACAGAAATGTAAACAACAAGAATTATAGAACTTTTGAATTAAAGTGCAACACAACTCAAAATTAAACAAGAACACACCTAAACTCTAGATACCACATGATATGAATCCAATAGCAAAGAAGAGATGATTCTTTGACATTCTATGGACTCCACTTGAGTTGGAGATAGCTTAGGCACTTATAATAGAATTGGATCAAGGTTCTATGTTTCAAGAACTCACCTAGACTTGCACCAAACACCAAACTCATATGGAGGAGCCATCTATTGCCAATTGAACCGAACAAAATGTGTTTAAAAGCAAAAGGCACCGAATAAAAGGATCAAGAATAGAAATTAACCGAACAATTAAACTAGAATTGAAGAAGAAACAACTTAAACAACCAATGAACTAAGAACCGAAGCAAAACTGGAAAATAGGCTGAAATGCCGAACCAAAAAGGAAGCTAAACATGTTTTAGGAATTTCATATGAATATGGAGATGAAAGAAAGAAGAACTTATGGAGATGGATGCTTTGGTTTGATGATCACGCCACTTAGAGGATGAAGACTCCAAGATGAGTGAGCTAGTGCCGCCACTTGAGAGAACCAAATGCACTCAAGATAAGACAAGGTGAAGGAGAAGCAAGCTCTCACAAATTCTCTCTCAAATTGAGTAGAGTTTCTTTATTACTAGTTTCCAATCTGAATTTTACAAGGTAAGCACCTTTATTTATAGCCTAAGAGGTGCTGAAATGAAAAGCTAATTAAATTCAAAATTCCCCCCAAATGACATAAAAGTGGCGCCAATCCTAGAGCATGAGGAAGGTGTGACTTCCTCTCTTAGTTTGGCACCTCCCTATTACGCCTACACCCTCTACTAAGCTCACACCCCCCAAGCTTCCTACTATTTTCCTAAACTAAAGACCTAAAGATGCTTTTACAAAAGAGGTTTCTTATGTTTCCCTCTAAGCACCTTCAAACAAAGATATTACAAAAAGAGAAAACAAATTGTTTCCTAATGCTTTTTAATTGACTTCTTGTAAGCCTTTGAGGTGGGCTACCAACTCCTTGAGTGTCTAGCACTTGAGCCTCTTCCTCTTCTTGTCCTTGAGTATTGGGCTCCATTTGGTCTTGAACTTGATCTCCATCAGGCGGGCCAGAGATTATCGTTCGAGTCAACCGGAAATCAAGTCAACCGGCGAGAACATTGGGCGCCCACCGTGGGACACGATAACACTAAGTCCCACTCAGAAACGTGTTAAGAGTTTACCAGCAATATGAGAAGTACGAGGCAAGAATCAGCCGCGGCCGAAGGAGGGGAGAACGTTAGTCCACAACAAATGATGGAGACAATACGTGCCCTTACGCAGGCGGTTGCGGTGTCCAGGGTCGACCAAGATCGTTTCTAGGTTGACCTAACCGTGTCATAGGCAAGCAACAAAGAGCTGCGCAGAACCAATGAGGAACTGCGCAGGAGTTTGCAACAGGCTGGGGAGCGCGCAGCGGATGAGCGTGCCCCACCCATACCACCTAGGGTACGCCCCATGCCGTTCTCTCAGGCAATCATGGACGCTGTGATATCAACCACTTCCATGGGCCCAAAGGTCACCTTCACAGCTGTAGAGGACCCAGATGCTCACCTCACAACGTTCCACACCCAGATGATGCTTTCAAGAGGTTCTGATGTTGTGTACTGCAAACTATTTATGAGAACCTTGGCAGGCGCAGCATTGTAATGATTCGTCAGTCTCCCTGACAGACACATTACTTCCTTCGACCAATTCTCAACATTGTTTAGAGAACAGTACCTTGTCAACAGGGCTCCCCCTCCAATCTCTTACGATATCTTTAACATAAAGCAATACTAGGGAGAGTCCTTGAAATAGTTCTTAAACAGGTTTCGGGTCCAAGTGGTGAGGCTGAATACCAAAGATGAAGCCATGACAGTGCACACCTTCACCAAAGGGGTGCTACCAGGGCCCTTCAGTGACTCATTGATTAGATATTGCCCGAAGACGTTCTGCGAGATCAGGCGTCGGGCTATGGCGTACATCGTCGCGGAAGATCGGGTCACAGAGAAGCGCAGTAGCGTTGGCCCCATCCTACCTCGAGCAACGGGTCAACCTCAACCCATGAGGGTGCATGAGGCGACGACAGAGAAGAAGGCCCCGGGGAACTAGCAACCCTACGAGCACAGGAAGCCTCAGACTAGGGGGCGCACAAGGGAGGACACGCCCCCAGGAATAGTTTTCGAGTAGAGTTGAAGGAGATGATCGCTATTCCTAACATAGCGGAAAGGTTGAAGACACCCCCAAAGACTGACAAAAGGTTGGGGCCGAGCAAGAACGCTTAGTGCGAATTCCACCAAGCCTATGGCCACGCCATACACTGCTTGGCACTGGGGTACCAGTTGGACGAGCTAGTGAAGAGAGGTTTCTTGATGGACTACGTCCTAGAGCTGCAGGAGGCTCAAGCATCAGCAGACCTGGGAGGCGATCAGAGGCACGAGGTGCCCATTCATGGTGACATAAACACCATCTCCATAGGGTTCTTAGGAGGAGGATGCACTGCCTCCCAGCGGAAGAAGTATTCGCGAGAGGTGATGGCAATAGAGGTACAGGAGGCATATCAGACTCCCGATGTTGACCTCGTCTTCACCAAGGCCGACCGCCAGGATGTCGTTCCACATGACAATGATCCGATGGTGATTTCGATATTGACAATAGGAAGGAGGGTGCATCGCGTCCTTGTGGACCAGGGAAGTTCGGCCGATGTGATGTTGTAGTTGACCTTCAATAAGCTGTAGTTGTCTCTAGACTAGTTGAGACCTTATATCGGTTGCTTTTATGGTTTCGCTAGAGACCAGGTAGAAGTGCGTGGACACATAGAGCTAAGGACGACCTTCACAAATGGCACAACTTCACGCACTGCAAACGTCAGGTATCTTGTTGTTCACGCTCCATCAGCTTATAACATACTCTTGGGTAGACCTGCTTTAAATAGGATTGGAGCGATAGCCTCTACGAGGCACATGAAGATGAAGCTACCTTCCCTGGAGGGGAGGGTGATCACTATCAAATCTGATCAGAAGGAGGCTAAGAAGTGTTACGAGAATAGCCTCAAGACGAAGAGAGGAGTGTTCGTTGTCACCACCCAGCCTCCAAGGGAAGAAGGGGTTACCCGAGTAGAGATCGCTCGGGAGAGACGGCCCGAACCAGTGGAAGACGTGTTGGAGAGGGAGATCGGTTGGAAGAACTTCAAGCTTGTCAAATCCCTAGGCACAGGACCAAATCGCCGAAGTCATAGCGCGACACCTGGATGCTTTTGCATGGTCTGCCCCAGACATGCCTGGCATAGATCCTGACATCTTGTGTCATCGTCCATGGACCCCCAGGTCCGACCTGTTCGCCAGAGGAGAAGAAAGTTCAATGACGAGAGG
Organism: Phaseolus vulgaris; assembly: GCF_000499845.2. NCBI lineage: Eukaryota > Viridiplantae > Streptophyta > Magnoliopsida > Fabales > Fabaceae > Phaseolus > Phaseolus vulgaris. The sequence goes on along the minus strand of NC_023753.2, from coordinate 25,146,949 downwards.
CGTCAGGTCGTCAAAGAAGAGACACAAAAGCTGTTAAGCACTTGCCACATCAGGGAAATTCAGTACCTTGAGTAGCTGGTGAACGTGGTGTTGGTGAAGAAGGCTAGTGGAAAGTGGAAAATGTGCATCGACTTCACAGACCTCAACAAGGCATGTACTTCTACCCGCTGCCCAGTATTGATGCCTTAGTAGACAGTGCATCCGATTGTAGATCAGGATGCACCCTAGGGACGAGTGCAAGACAACGTTCATGACAAAGCTGTCTTGTTATTGTTATAAGGTGATGCCCTTTGGGCTTAAGAAAGCAGGTGCGACTTACCAAAGGCTGATTGACAGAGTACTAGCACCCATGATAGGGCGAAATGTCCAAGCATATGTGGGTGACATGGTGGTCACCTCCCAGCAGAGGAAGCAACATGTAGCAGATTTAGAAGAGCTATTCACCACAATAGCTAAGTACAGGTTGAAGCTGAACCCTGACAAGTGTGTGTTACGGGTAAAAGCAGCCAAGTTCTTGGGTTTCCTACTCTCCGAACATGACATAGAGGCGAATCCTGAGAAGTGCGCTGCGATCATGGGAATGAGGAGCTCGATCTCAATAAAGGAGGTGTAACAGTTGACAGAGCGCATGGCCGCTCTGTCTAGATTCGTGGTAGAGCTCTCCTCGGTAGCCACGCACCAAGAAGGAGAATGTTTCATATGGGTACTCTCTGTAGACGGTTCTTCCAACCAACAGGGTAGTGGGGCTGGCGTCATCTTGGAAGGGCCAAAATGGGTTATTGATTGAGCAGGCCCTGCTGTTCGCTTTGAAAGTAAGTAACAACCAAGCAGAGTATGAGGCCCTGATCGCTAGAATGTTGTTGGCTAAGGAGATGGGTGCGAAAGGTTTGCTGGCAAAGAGTGTCTCCTTGTTAGTCACAAGTCAGGTCACAGGAGAATACCAGGCTAAGGATCCTCAGATTGCCGCATACCTAGAGTACGTCCAGATTTTGAGGGAGACGTTTAAGGTGTTCGAGTTAGTGCACGTGCCTAGATTACAGAATGCCCGAGCTGACTTGCTGGCAAAGCTCGCCAGTTCAGGCAAGGGGGCAGACAGAGAACAGTCATTCAGGAGACCCTGAGGACACCTCTAACTGCCACACATAATGCAGCAGAAGTCCAACAGATCAACACTTCGGAAGGGGTGAAGAGGAATCATCGGTCGTTGACTCATGAGACATTAAAGACGCCCAGAATAAGCACGTACCCGATTTCTGAGGAGAAGTCGTTGTAGGTTTGCCTAGTCGAAGATGGCGAAACCTTGATGACACCCTACAAACATTACTTAGCTGATGGGATACTCCCGCTGGAGCCTACAGAGGCTAGAAAAATCAAGAAAAATTCGAGCAAGTATACCTTGATCGATAGAAAGTTGTTCAGGCATGGGTTCACTCACCCTATCCTGGTATTCGAAAGTGGTGAGTAGTGCAGGCGCATTATGGCACAACTTCGTAAAGGGCGAAGGCGCTGAGTCTGCCCCGCCCCCGCCACCGGTAGGAGTCTCTGCTTCCCCTGCTCCCGTCGCTGCCGCCCCCGATCTCATCGCGATCCCTCCTCCAATCATGCATCTTATGAGGGGCTTCAGTGGCTGAACTATGCCAGAGGGCACCGACAGGATGGAGGGCATGCCTTTCTACTTGGGGGCCTTCTTGGCGGTGGCCCTTGAATGGCGCGCCCAGGCCAGAAATGCTGTCCTGCAAGCTCAAACCCTTCAGGCCTTGGAAACAAGGGTAACTGCCCTGGAGGAGGAAAAGAAAACTCTGGGACGCCAGAACGAAGCTTACCAGACCTCCCTGAAGCAGGTGCAAGAGTCCAAAGCAGAGGTTGAGGGACAACTGGCAGAGGCGTTGGAGCTCCAGACCGACTTCTATGCTCGGGAAGTCGCCCTCAAAGTTCAGGTGACGAGGCCTTCAAAAATAGTCGAAGCTTACGAAAAAGTTCAAAAGGACTTGAAGGCCCGCTGCTGTGAACAAACTGGCGCAATGGAGCGGATGGAAGGGGAAAGGGCGTCCCAGACCCAAGCTATGGGCCTTCTCCGGGCGGACTACGACAAACTGCAAGTCGAGGTCAACCGACTTCGCGTGGAGAAGGAGGCTTTGGAGAAGCAGGTGGCCTCCGGGGACACCGTCATTGGAGAACTTGAGAAGGACAAAAAGACCCTCATCCAGGAGATGGCGGGCACTTTCGAGGAGGGATTCCAGGAAGCTCTGGCTCAAGCAGTCTGCATGAACCCGGGGATCGACATTTCCAGCTTCGATTCCACTCACCACATTGTTGACGGAAAGGTCGTGCCTCTGGAGATAGACGATTGAGCCGCCACCCTCGATCATCAGTCCATTCCGTTACACTTGTTTTAACTTTCTTTGATAAACTTGTAATTCTTTGAATCGTCTGCACTCTTGCTACAACTCTGGGATTTTGTATGATTACTTTCGTGTCCTCGCGACATAAAATTCTGCCTGTGTGATTTTATTCTCATCCTTTGCCTTCGCGTGCTTCGGTTGTTTGCTTGTATTATACTCGCTTCTTTCACTTCGTTGGGCGGCATTGTATGCCCGGGAAAGGTCACGCGCCAATGCCCACGCCCATGGAGAGGCTCACCTAATGGAGCCGTATCGTCCACGGGGTGTCTCTAACACCCAAACGGTCCTTTCCTTGATCCTTAACGCCCGACGCCCACGCCTAAGGAGAGGCCTGCTACAGCAGCGCCGTATCGTCCTCGGGTGTCTGAAACGCCAAGTGCTTTGGGGGGGGGGGGTCGTTCCCTCCACGGTCTTTCCTTCCCATAGGTATCGGGGAACGCCCTGCCAGTGATTCGCTGGCGTTTTGAGTTTAACCAGGGATGCCAGGGCCACCCTTCCATCTTCTGCCACGTGGCCCGATCGTGCGGTGCATCCATTCGCGTCGTTCAATGCTCTAACTGCAATACTTCTACTTGCGTCGTTTGGTGCTCTAACCGCTTTATTTAACTCTTCAAACTCTGAAACTGTTCTCATCATTTCTGCACTCTTCATAACCTACTTACACTCTCTCTTCTTGCACCCTTTCTTCTTGCACCCTTTCTTCTTGCACCCTTTCTCCTCTCGCGAAGGGCTCTTCCAGCGTTCGCTCCCACCATCGCTCGACTCTTGCATTACCGGCGGGCCATACGCCTTCGACGATCCCTAATCTTGTTAAAGAATGTCCTCTCATGCTACCTCCCTCAGGGTCAATCCCAAGGACCTGTACCCTTGGGCTTCGTGTGAGCTTCTTGACGAATGCTCATGCTTACTCGCCACCAGGGCCATAAGGGAACACAAAGGAGATTCATGCTCCTATGATCACCGTGCCTTCGCGAGGAGGCATGATGACGACATTGCTGTGCTCCCTTGCACTCTAGGGGAGCCAGTATGTGGAGACGATCGGGCCAACGAAGGGGTCCCCTTCTTCTACTTTTACCAGGTGGTTTTCAAGACCATCGGCGTGCGCCTGCCCTTCTCCCGATTCGAGAAGGAACTGCTGACGGAGATCCATGTTGCTCCGGCCCAGTTATACCCCAACAGCTGGGCCTTTGTCAAAGCCTTTGACATCCTCTTCGGGTTTCTGGGTTGTGCGCCCTCGGTTGACCTCTTTCTTCACTTCTTTGAGGTGAAGAGGCAAAGGCACAACCTCTAGGTAACTCTCAGTAACGTTCCCGGGAGAGTTCTCCTAACACCCTTCCAAAACTCATTCACCGGGTGGAAAGGCCGGTTCTTCAAGATCTGTTGCACTGACCTCGTTCCCAACGCCCTGGATGGTTTTCCACTGTATTGGGTGAGGGAGGCGAGGGTTCTCAAAACCGAACCCTTCAAGAAGCTGGCTCCGAATGACCAGGTGGCTTGCCGGATTCTTGCTGAGGCGGGAAGTTTCGACTCCGCCACCTTGATCAGCTTGGAGTTCAACGCTGGAACTCTCAAAAAGTACATATGTAAGAGTCACTGCCCTAGGAACTTCGGCCTTTATTGCTTTCTATCTGTGCATGTCTTGCTTCATGATGTCTCTGACACATTTATCTCCCTTGGTGCAGGTTCGAAAATAAACCGAGAGAGGAGGACACGACTCACCCGAGCTCTGCGGGCTGGGATCAAGGCTTCGTCTTCCTCCAGTGCTGACTCCGATGGCCACTGAGAAGTGGCTCGTTTGTGTTTTGCATGAGTTGTAATATTGGCCCTAACCGCCTTACGCCCATTTGTACCGAACATTGCCTGTAACATCAACTTTTCTATACCATACTTGATTTTTTGCAACGCCGCTTTACTTTGCATACGTTTCGTATATTGTGCGCTTTTCCTTCTTGATGTTCCTCAACGGCGCCTGTACTCAGGCCACACCTGTCTTCTTAGCGACGCCTTTTCTTTGGGCGACGTCTTCTCTCTTGGCGACGCCTTCACCTAGGCGACGCCTTGACTTGGCGATGCCTCACACTACTTTAAACAGAGAAAAGTAAAGGCTGAAAACCAAGGCACGACTTTTCCTTAAACTTTATTTTTCTTTTATTCGGGTGACCTCATTAAAAAACCCCCGAGAGGGAAAAAGAGTGTCCCCTTCAACTAAATTGTTACATGGCTGCTTTCATAAGTCAACTAAAATAAAATTTTAAGTTGGCTGCATTCCAACTGCGCGGGATAGGACCTCCACCCAAGGTCTCTAGGCTGTACGAACCGTTGCCCTTAGCCTCAGTGACTCTGAAGGGTCCGGTCCACTTGGGAGACAGCTTATTCTCCAGTTCGTATGGGTGGGCCTTCCTCATCACTAGGTCGCCGATCTGAAACTGTCGCGGCTTTACCTTAGAGCTATATTGCCGCTCTACTCTTCTCTTCATCGCTTCAGCTTTTATTCTGGCTTCTTCCCTGGCCTCGTCTAGTAGATCCAGGTTTACCCGCCTTTCTTCATTGGATTCCTCTACCACAAAGTTTTGAAAACGTGGTGAGCTTTCATGTATTTCTACCGAAATCATCGCGTCCGACCCGTACACGAAACTGAAAGGTGTCTCCATGGTAGAGGATTGGGGCGTGGTGTGGTATGCCCATACGATCCTTGGTACCTCTTCCGCCCACGCCCCTTTGGCTTTCTCTAACCTTCTCTTTAACCCCCTCAGCAGAACTCTGTTTGCTGACTCCACTTGCCCGTTGGTCTGGGGGTGTTCGACCGATGCGAACACTTGTTTGATTCCTACCTCAGCGCACAGATTTCTCAACTGCTGACTGGCAAACTGGGTCCCGTTATCGGATATCAAGCGCCTAGGTACGCCAAAGCGGCACACAATGTTCTTCCACACAAAATGTTGTACCTCGTGCGCAGTGATCTGTGCTACGAGCTCTACCTCTATCCACTTGGTGAAGTATTCGATGGCAATGATCAAATACTTCATCTGCCTGATTGCCAGTGGGAACGGGCCCAGGATGTCGATTCCCCATGTATGGAAAGGCCACGGGCTGTATATGGATCGCAATTCTTCTGGCGGCGCCTTGTGCCAGTCGGCGTGCTTTTGGCATTCCCTGCAACGCTGAGCGTGTCGCGCGCAGTCCTCTTTTACTGTTGGCCAGAAGAAACCTGCGCGTATTACCTTGGAGGCTAGGGACGTTCCCCCTACGTGGCTCCCGCAGATGCCTTCGTGTAGCTCCGCCATTATCCTGGTGCACTCGTCGCCACTTACGCACGTTAGGATAGGGTGAGTGAAACCATGCCTGAACAACACCCCATCCACCAAAGTATATCTTGCGGCATTTCTTTTGACCTTCTTACCCTCTTCAGGCTCCACTGGGAGAGCCCCATCCGCCAGGTATCGCTTGTAGGGCGTCATCCAGGTGTCTCCCTCGGTTAAAACACATACCTGCATTTGCTCTCCCTCGGGCACATCCGCGTACGTGCTGATGCGGGGCACCCTCTGCGTATCTTGGGTCAAAGAGCAATGACTCCTCGGCCTTCCCCTTGTTGTATAAATCTGTAGGACATCCACCCTGTTGTCTTCCACGAATCTACGCGGAGCTTTGAGAGTCTCTTGGATCACTGTCCTCTGTCTACCCCCCTTGCCTGAGCTGGCCAGCTTTGCAAGCAGGTCAGCTCTGGCATTCTGCTCCCTTGGGACATGTATCAGCTCAAGAGCGTTGAATGCTCCCTTCAACAACTGGACGTATTTCAGATATGCCGCCATCTGTGGGTCCTTCGCCTGGAACTCACCCGACACCTGCCCCGTAATCAGCTGGGAGTCGCTTTTCACTAGGAGGTTCTGCGTGTCCATCTCCTTGGCCAGGAGCATTCCTGCTATTAGGGCTTCATACTCCGCCTGATTGTTACTTGCCTTAAAGGCGAAACGCAGAGCTTGCTCAATCAGTATGCCGTTGGGTCCCTCCAAGACTATTCCCGCACCGCTCCCTTGTTGGTTGGAAGAGCCATCAACCGAGAGCAGCCACTACGAGCCCACTTCCACCTCTTGCTCACCTCCGGGCGAAAGTTCCGCTATAAAATCTGCGTATACCTGCCCTTTGATGCATCCTCTAGGCTCATACTGGATGTCGAATTCTGACAGTTCCACCGCCCAGCGCACCATTCTTCCCGCCACGTCGGGTTTCTGCAGCACCTTCTGTATAGGGAGGTTTGTTATCACCACCACCGTGAAGCTGTGGAAATAATGACGGAGCCTCCTGGCAGAAAACACTACCGCTAGCCCTGCCTTCTCCAGCGCTTGGTATCTCGTCTCAGCTCCTTGTAATGCCTTGCTTACAAAATAGATGGGCTTTTGACTTTGGTCCTGCTCCTGGACTAACACAGAGCTGATAGCCCGCTCCGTTACAGTAAAATATAACCGGAGGGGCACGCCTGTTACCGGTTTGCAGAGGACCGGTGGCGTCGCCAGGTACTCCTTTAACTTAATGAAAGCCGCTTCGCATTCATCAGTCCATGCAAAGCGACTGTTTCTCTTGAGGCACTGGAAATATGGATGCCCCTTCTCTCCCCCGGCAGAAACAAACCTTGAGAGCGCCGCCATCCGCCCTGTCAGCTGTTGCACTTCCTTTACCGACGTCGGGCTTCGCATGGCGATAATCGCCGCGCATTTTTCGGGGTTCGCCTCTATCCCCCTCTCTGTGAGCATAAAACCAAAGAACTTACCGGCCTCTACCCCGAAAACACACTTCTCAGGGTTTAACTTGAGGCGGTACTTGGATATTGTGACGAACAACTCCTCCAAATCCGCCATGTGCTGTGCCCTATCCTGCGACGCCACCACCATGTCGTCTACATAGGCGTACACATTCCTCCCGAGCATCGGCGCCAGGACCTTGTCCATTAACCTTTGGTACATGGCGCCCGCGTTTTTTAGCCCAAAAGGCATCACTTTATAGCAGTAACTGCAGGTCTCGGTCATGAATGCAGTTTTGTTCTCATCTCTCGGGTGCATCTTGATCTGGTTGTATCCTGAGAAGGCGTCCAGGAAACTCAGCACCTTGCTGCCGGACGCACTGTCCACCAAGGCGTCGATGCTGGGCAGCGGGTACGAGTCCTTTGGGCACGCCTTTTTCAAGTCTGTGAAGTCCACGCACATCCTCCACTTTCCATTCGCCTTTTTCACCAAGACAACATTGGCAAGCCACTCAGGGTATTGAATCTCCCTGATGTGGCCAGCCCTCAACAGCTTCTGCGTTTCGTCCTTCACCACCTGCTGTCGCTCCTCATTGAACTTTCTCCTTCTCTGGCGCACGGGGCGGACCGTGGCATCCATGCTGAGGTGGTGACACAGGAAATCAAGGTCGATACCGAGCATATCCGAGGCGGACCATGCGAAGGCATCCAGGTGGCGCGAAATCACTTCTGCCACCCCTTCCTGTTCTTCCGGGCTCAGCAAACTTCCTAACTTGAATGTCTTGCCGCCAATCTCCCTCTCTACGGCGTTAGCCGCTGGCTGTTCCCTGCTATCATCCTCGACGGGCGCCGCCTCTTTCACGGGCGCCGCGTCGTCAGGGCCTTCCTCCATGGGTGCATCTGCTTCGGGCGTCGCCCTCGCCGGTATGGCCTCATTAGGCGTCGACCCAGCAGGCGTCGCCTCAATCATCGTCGTGTCCGCGCTCGGCGGACGTTCATATACCATGAACACGCCTCTCTTCGTTTTCAGGCTGTTCTCATAGCATTTCCTTGCCTCCTCCTGGTCTGACTTGATGACTATCACCTTGCCACTAAGGTCCGGCAGCTTCATCTTCATGTGGCGTGTGGAGGACACCGCGTTCAAACGGTTTAACGCCGGCCTGCCCAGCAAAATATTGTAGGCGGAGGTGGCGTTCACGACCAGGTACCGGATGCTTTCGGTACGCGAGGCCTCTCCATCCGTGAACGTAGTCCTCAACTCCAGGTAACCTCGGACTTCCACCTGGTTATCTGCAAACCCATACAGGCACCCCGTGTAGGGCCTCAACAGGTCGGGGGACAACCGTAACTTATTAAATGTCGACAAGAACATGACGTCCGCCGAACTTCCCTGGTCGACAAGAACTCGGTGCACCTTTCTTCCCGTTGTGACTACCGAAATGACAACGGGGTCATTGTCGTGCGGCACCACGTCTCGGAGGTCCCCTCTCGTGAATACGAGGTCCGACACCCACGGCTCACCCGAGATCCTTTCTTCAATCGAGTTGACCCCCCTCGCGTATTTCTTTCGCTGGGAGGCGGTGGGTCCCCCGCCGGAAAAACCTCCAGCTATGGTATGAACCTCGCCGAGAACCGGCGTCTCGTGTGCTGGTTCTTCCGCCGGCGGCGGCAAGGTGGGGGTCGTTGTGGGCTCCGCGACATAATCCTTCAAAAACCCAGTTCTCACCAGCTCATCTAGCTGGTAACCCAACGACAGGCAGTTATCAATGTGGTGCCCGAAAGCCTCGTGGAACTCGCACCAAGAGTCTTTGCGAGGCCCTAACACCTTGTTACTTTTCGCCGGTCGCCTCAGCCTCTCAGCTATATTAGGCACGGCGATCAGGTCCTTCAGCTCCACCACAAAGTTGTACCTCGCCGGTCTCGCTCTTTCTCTGCCCGGGCGATCGCCTCCCGCTGGACCCCGGGGCTGGGGCTTTCTGGCCTCGTAGGGGCGTCTCGCATCTGGCTTCTTTCTTCCCGTTGTGGTCTCATTGACCCTGACGGGTTGAGCTCGCGCCGGTCCCCTCGGGCGTGAGGGTACGACGCTGGTGCGCTTCACGCACACCTCCTCTTCAGAAGCAATATGTTCTACCGCCCGACGCTGTAGCTCAGCGAAAGTCCTAGGGCGGTTGCGAATGATGGATTTTCCAAAAGGACCGGGGCATACGCCTTTCACGAACGCGTACACGATCATAGGCTCCTCTGTCGTACCAACCTTCACGACCTGGGCCCCGAAGCGATTGATGTATTCCTTCAGGGTCTCCCTTGATACTGCTTCACATCAAACAAATCGTAGGAGACCGGCGGCGGGGCCTTGTTTGCTAAGTATTGTTCCCTGAACAATCGTGACAATTGGCGGAAAGATGTGATATGACCGTCCAGGAGGCTGATGAACCAGTCCATAGCCATCCCAGTCAGGGTGCTCATAAAGAGCTTGAACTTGGCAGCGTCAGAACCGCCTACCAGGACCATCTGTGTGTGAAATGCAGCAAGGTGCGTCTCTGGGTCCTCCATCCCGGTGAAGATCACCTTGGGCCCCGCGAACGTGTTCGGGATCACTGCATCTAGAATCTCCTGCGAGAAGGGAGTGGAAAACTCCCTTGGTGGGGAATGGTTCTCCATCTCGTCATGTCCATGTCGCCCCCGATCATTTCTCAGGCCATGACGCAACTCCTCATTTACGCGGTGGAGCTCTTCATTCCTCTCATGCGAGGCTTCGAGATCCGCCTGCATGCATTCCTGTTCCGGCTTCGACTCCGCCATATCTTGTGTACCGTCCCCTATCCTGGCGTTGACAAGTCAAGGTCAAAGTCAACGCCTGGAGTCAAAGTCAACACAAGGCGTCGCCTAGGTGAAGAGACGCCAAGTGCCAGCGTCGCCAAGAGGAAGCGTCGCCAAGGCAAGGCGTCGCCTAGGTGAAGGCGTCGCCCAACCAGGGCGTCGCCACGATCAAATATCATTAAGTCAAGGCAATCAGAATGTGGTTCCCTGATACCTGTGGGTAGGAAAAACCATGGAGGGAGCGACGCCGTGGGAAGGCCTCAGGTCCCGATAATGCGGGGTAGTGATAAAGAGAAGGAAAAGGTGGCTTCGAGGCCATAGTGATAGCACCAGTGTAGGGCAGCCTGACTCGTGAAGTACCCCTGCCGCCCAGAGACACCTTTGGGACAGATACGACTCAGGGGGAGGGTCACGCCTAGGGTAGCCAGGTGCAGGGTACGAGAGGAAGGCAGATACGCTCTCAAAGTGAGTGACTAGATGATTGGGGGCATGAGTTGGCACCCAAAAAGTCACCCCTTACGCAGTAGCACTCCCAGGCAGGAGGACTCACACGTAGAAACGTCCCCAGCTGGGCCGAAACGCCCCCAGATGGGGTCATGGCGTTGTGAGGCCCTCCACGTGTACGACAGCCATGTCAGAATAGAAACACCCTTTAGTCAGGTACCAGGTAATTAAAGTCATTTAGTACAGTTTCTGTTTCGAGCGTTCAAGGTACTATAAAGGCTCCCAAGCGTTTCAACGTCTTAAATGCGCTACGTTTTCTAATTAGACACGCTGATTGAGTGCGTTACATTTGTGATTAAAAGCGCTTTAAGGTGCTTTAAATGCTTGGGTAGTTTAAATAGCGCTGAGAATGTTGGAAACGGGGTTGGACGTTTTGGCAAATTTTCCCAGAATACACTCCAGTTGCTTGCTCGAAGTCGTAGGGCTACGCACAAGGGACTGGAAAAGAGGTTGTTTGCCAGAGCGAGAATATACACACAATACACAGTTCTTTTACCACCTTCGGAGTGCCATACGCGGTGCTCAGATACGGAGGTGCACAGTTTTGGTGTTTCTTGCCGGCTGACTTGAGCGTCGGAGTGCAAACGGCCGCTAGGGCGCCCCTTTGTCCTCTTTTTTGCAGGAATCCACAGGTAACCAGTGGGAAGGAGTCCTAGCTGACGATGGAGGTCGCGCACGAAGACGTCCCAGTCAACCGGACGGAACAGTATGCACAGCGGTGCAAGCAGTGCCAACAACATGTTGACTGGAACAAAGCGCCTCCAGAAGAACTCAGATCGATCTATATCCCATGGCCGTTTCATAGTTGGGGGATCGACATTCTAGGACCTTTCCCTTTAGTGGTGCGGCAGATGATGTACCTCGTGGTAGCCATAGAATACTTCACAAAGTGGATAGAGGCTAAGCCAGTGGCGCATATCACAACCCACAAGATCCAACACTTTATGTGGAAAAACATAGTATGCCGCTTTGGAATCCCAAAACGGTTGGTGTCTGACAATGACACCCAGTTTGCAAGCCAACAGTTAGGCAAGCTATGTACGGAGATGGGGATAAAGCAGGTGCTCACATCAGTCGAACACCCCCAGACAAACGAGCAGGTCGAGTTCGCCAACCGAGTTCTGCTCAGATGTCTAAAGAGAAGGCTGGAGAAGGACAAATGGACCTGAGCAAAGGAGGTTCCTAGGATTGTGTATGGTTACCACACTACTCCCCAGTCCACTACCAAAGAAACACCCTTTAGCTTGGTGTATGACTCAGATGCAATGATTCCTGTAGAGATCCAGGAGAACTCGTCGCGTTTCTAGAACTTCGTGGAAGAAAAGTCTAGTGAAGAAAGAAAGGTGAACCTGAACCTACTGGATGAAGTGAGGGAGGAAGCAAGAATCAGAGCTGAGGCTTTGAAGAGAACGGTGGAGTAGAAGTACAACTCCAAGCTAAGACCTCGACAGTTCTAGGCCTCCGACCTGGTGATGTGGAAGGCCCACCCGTACCAGTTAGAGAACAAGTTGTCTCCCAAGTGAACTGGTCCCTTCAGAGTGACAAAGGCCCTTGGGAATGGAGCATACAGGCTCGAGATATTAGAAGGTGGAGCGATCCCTCGTACGTGGAACACAGCTAACCTTAAGCTTTATTTCAGTTAAATTATTTCAATTAAGCTGTTGCATTGTACACAATTTTTAGGGGACACTTTTTTCCCTTATAAGGGATTTTTAACGAGGTGACCCAATAATATTCTAGTTATTCAGTTAAGAGAATATATCTTTAAGCATTTTGTAAAGTGCAGTTACGAACCTTTTGTTGAATCAAATGTGATCAAAAGCTTTGAAGAATCCAAATCCTAGCCTTTGATGGAAGGCTGAAGTTGCTTGAAGTTGTTGTTGTGTTTTAGAGTAGGATCTGGGTAGTTTATCTTTGTAATCCACTCTTTGTTGAATCTAAACTTAAGTGTTTTCAAATCTTTTAAGTTTAAAGTGTTTTTCAAACTAACTGAAAAACAACCTATTGTTTTGTCGAAACAACCGATTGTTTTACACTTAGGTGTTTTAGAAAAGGTTGAAAACTGTTTTGGTTGGTTGTCTTGCTGTCAAACCAAAACAATCGATTGATTCGCTCTTTCAATCGATTGTTTGTTTGAAAATCCTAACTGAAACTATTTTATTAGTTAAGTGAGCTTTAAATGATTTTATAACAATGCTCCTGCTTTAAATTCTTGGACCATTCTTTGAAGCTATAAATAGTTTGGTTAAGTTTTATAACAAACAATTAAGATATAAAATAGATTTGAGTTTTTCAGAGATTGCTTTCAAGATTTGAGTTTTCACCTTTGAGCTTTGGTTTATCAAGAAATAGTGGAATAGGATTACATCTGTATTGATTTCAGTTCATTCTGTAACAAGTGTAATTTGTTCTGAATACGTTGTACATTCTGGTGTTGTAAAGCCAAGAAGGGTTGTGTGCTTTTGAGGTTGTCAAGATCAACATTCTTGGTGTGTGTGCTGAGCCAAAAGAAGTGTGATTCTTTAGGGGATCAAGGTCACTTCTTTGGTGGTGTGTGTATGTAATCTGGTTTTGATTACTTAGTGGATTC